>NW_025961315.1:0-169752 GCF_023159225.1 Perognathus longimembris pacificus | reverse complement strand
TGGAGATAAAAATGGATTAGGAAGAATCTTAGGATTAAAAATCTGGACTTGATAAAGAGAAGCACAGACAGTTTGGGGCAGGATTGTGACACACAAACACACACACACACACACACACACACACACACACACACACACACACTACATTCCAGGAATGATTATCTGGTATTGTTGTGCAGAATGTTTTGAGTCAGGAAATAATGGTCAAGGAGAATTCACTCAGAGAGTTATTGCAGTATCTTTGCATGATGAACGAAGCGGAGGAAGCAGGCTGTATGAAGGATGTGATAAGCCATTCAAAGGACTTGGAAACATGTAAGTGTGGGTGGAAAAGAAATATGGCTTTGATAGGAAGAGACGGGATGAATAACAATACTTGGAAAGCTAGGAGTGGGACAGGTGGTGAGGTTCTATCTTGATCAGAAGTGATGAGGAGAAATGTAAATATTGAAAAGCAGTTGAAAATGTGGGTGTGGATGGAGTTGGTTGAAAGCCATCATTTATAGGTTCTTGAGCCAAAGAAGAGCTCAAAAGTCTGAGGATGTATAGATAGCTAAGGTTTCCCAGAGGAAGATCCAAGAGATGTAGATTATCAAGGACCAGGAGAGGGACAAGACAGCAAAGTGGAATGTGTATTTTTGTGGGGGATGGTGAAGTACCAGGATGGAATATTATAGTAGATGCATCAAGGGGTGGAGCTATTTCTAGGTAATTGGATGGCCAGGAAAATTACATGCTATTGGAGGGTAAGGACTACAGTCATTAGTTTCTATGAGGGGTTTCTTTAAATTACTTTTAATATCTAGTAAATATAAATAGAAGTGAAAAGCCTGTACATTATGGATATATTTTGGGGATTGTTTTTGATCTTTGACTCTAGATGCAGAATGTAGATAGTAGTGGAAACAAAGAGAGAGCCGACTACTTCCCTGAAAGGCCTCTGCATGTGGCAATCACAGGGCCCCCCAGGGTAGATCCTTATTGCTGATTAGTGTGTGGACTCTCCAAGGAGTTTGATATTGAAGCCTAAGAAGGCCAAGAAGGGTCAGTTGTAATTTGTGTTGTTTTAAAGTTGATTAACTTTTCAGAGCCTAAGTAGCACAGATCACCTGGATCTAGTACATCTTGATTTCTCCCCTAAAGCTTTCCTAAAGAAACACTCAGGTTGCAATGTGTTAAGGTGAGATAATAGAAAAGCCACACTTTGAGGGGTCGAATCTTGGAGCCTTTGCTAAAAGGCCGGCCACTGCATGGTGGACTCCTGTCTCAAAGACTTGTAGCCAGCAAAATACACTTAACACAGGAAATAGGCCCAAGAGGAAAGAAAAAACAAAACAATACCAACCAATTCAGCTCCAGTGGAGAGCTGAAGTGGGAGGCCATGGTGACCGAGATGAGCCAGGAGACAGGACAGGAACATGGAGACACGTGGCTGATCTTGGCCTTCATAGGGTCAGGTCAGGGGACAGAGTCACAGGAAAACTCCCAGCCCCACATACTGGACTGACAGGTTCAGTAACCTATCAGCCAAGTGCCCGCCCCTGTCTCCAGGGATTCAGGTATGCCACCACCTTGGGTGGGAGTTGGGGGTGTGTTCAACTTCCCCCATATGAAGATAAGATACCATTCCTTATGTGGACATCAGGTATAAGCTCAAGTATCAGCAAAACTTTTCTGTCTAGGGAAGACAGGCCTCACCTTCCATATTGAGGATACTTAGAGGCTACTCTGGCTGGTGAGTCTAGCCTTTTAGGGAGTTAATCAAGGCAGAATCAGCATTCTCCATGAAATGCCTTCCTAAAGCTACTGCATCTGCATTTCTCTGTGGCAAAGCCCCTCCTAGCTGACCTTGAGCTAGACATCAGCATTCCATGAATGGTCTCTCTCACTTCTAGGCTTTACAGCCCTGGGTGGAGATTTCCCTCCAACCAGCAAGAGGCACCAGCATGGCTGTAAGAAGTTATTTAGACTCAGCCTCCTTACTTCACCAAGAGGAACATCCCTTCATTCTCTCTGGATTTTAGGATTCTTTGTTTGTTTGTTTCTCTGTGTATGTGGCCAGCTGTTTGCATCTGAATTGATTCTACTTTTGGCTCTGCTGGGGGCCTCCTCTGGCAGGTCAGGTGCCAGCAGGCACAGTTGTTAAGTAACTGCTTCTAGTCATCACAATCCTGCTAAATTTGGAACATATATGAGTCTCAATTGAACCTCTCTTGTGTGGAGAAAAAAGTACCTGATTCTGAAATTTCAAAAGTCACTCATTTGTAGGACTAGGAAGACTGTGTGTTGATTATTGACCCCTCTCATAGAATTCTTTAAAAATTTATCCAATTGTTGTGCAGTGCTGTGAAAACTTAATTCTCTCCTGGGCCTTTTCTAGAACACAAAACAAAAGCAAAGCCTGACTAAGCTCCACACGGAAGTAAATGTTTTACATGGTTACTTTCTAAGATATAAATAAATCCAAGCAGCAACATACACATCCCAACACCATAAACACAATAGTACAAGTCATCAAAACCACAAGCCTAACACTAGAGTTTCAGGTGGAAAAGGGTTTACCAATCTATGCTAAAGACTTATTGTAAGTAGTATTTTTTTCACACCTTGATTTGTGGCTTCACTGGTATCAAGGTTTTGGTCTCCAATGAATTTTCAAATAATTACAAAAAGTATCTTGAATGATTTTTTTCCCCCTAATGGAAATCTCTCCCTCACCCTCATGGTTACATGGTTATATTGTACCTTAATGACCCTAAGGCAGATTCTCTGGAGCTCTTTGGAGATTCGATGTGTTGCTTGTACAGATAGTACCAAAAAATCTAACTAGTAAAAAAAAGACTTCTTCAGGTGTGTCAGAGCTTCGGTCTTGACCTCCTTCAGGTGTGTCAGAGCTTCAGTCTTTGAAATGTTTCCATGTATAGTAATCTCCTTTGATCTTACAATAGGCTGTAGGTAACCCAGAATTTAATAAATCCTTGTTGCAGATAAACAGACAGGATTTAGACAGGCAATGAATTGGGCTTGGATCACTCAGGGTGAATGTCAGACTTTTCAGCTCCAAATATATTCGCTTTTCAATTCGTCTTTGGGTGCCATTTTTTACATTAGTGTTGTTGTTGCTGTTGTTTTGCTTTTCGTTTTATTTTATTGTTTTCATTCTTAAGCCCTGCAATGTATAGGCCTTGTATAACACTATGCTGGTTTTTTGAAGTGCATTGATTGTGGAGGGCCCAGAAGTAGAAACCACAGACCTTAAGTGACAGTTGCCCTTATCGAGGTTTGACCTTTATTGAATGGAGGTCTCTTGTTAGAAGGGATGTGTGGAGGTAAAAGGCCTGCCAACTTTTCAGGAAAAAAAAAAAAGGAAACTCCTGGGGTCCCCACATGGAGAATGATAACAGTGACTTGTGGGAAAGAAGTGCTTGCCAATCCTGTGACTGTGTGGAGTCAGGGGAGGTGATTTTGCTTGGGGTCCTGTGGGCATGGCTGCCTTGGATGCAAGCTGCTGGCCCTCCATGCCTGTAGGTTTTGCATATGAGAAGTCAACCAACTTCTGATGAAGTCGCATCTGTATTATAGATGGACAGGCTTTCTTCCTTGTGTTCCTTCCTTCCAAACAATGTAGTATCAGAACTATATTCATTGCTTTGGCATTATATTGAATCTTACACATAATGAGATATTTAATATATTTGGAGCTCCTTCTGTGCAAATGCTATGCCATTTTGGTCTTTGGTAGGGGGTCCTGGTCCCCCATTCCTTCCATCCATTGATGCTAAGCGATGGCTGTGATTGTCTTTATAAACAACTTTGTTAGCTCTTTTTTTAGAGAAATCAGTCTGTTACCCAGTCATGGTGGCTTTCCGCACTTGTAAGCATGTACTTTAGTTACACTGAGCCCTTATATTCCTGCAAAATGGAACTTCATGACATTGCCAATATCTGAGTCCTCAAGTAGTCTTTAAATATTTTTCACCCTGGAAGCTGGCCCAACAAATAACTTATTCCTTGCCCTGTACACTCAGCATATAAATCCTGAGTTCCTGCAGACCAAAGATGACGTAAAGTACAAATCAATAAGCATTTTGTTTCTGTAATTTGGAGAATGAGATGATGGGTGAAGGAGAATTCCTTGATGAGGGTTCAAAATCCCGTGGATTAAGAGAGCTACACTACAGTTTGACTCATTTGCTGAGCACTGGGTCATTATACTGCACTTACAGGCTTTGTCAGACTGCTTTCTTGAGATAATAATTCACACACCAGACACCATGTAAAGTGTATGATTTTTTTGGGGGGGCACATTATGGTTTTTTTGTGTATTATTTTTTAAATGAATGCAATATATTAAAAAGTACCATCCTGATCATTTTTAATGTACAGTGGCATTAATTACACTCACAAGTTTTTGCATCCTCTATCACTTTCTATTTCTAAAACATTTATTCATCCCACACTGAAACTCTGTCCATTAAACCACAGCTGAATGGCGGTTTCCATGTACTTTGCTTAATTACCTTCAGGTGTATGTCAGAGCTTTGAGGGAGATTTCATCTTCTCTTCTAGGAGAGATGTCTTCTTTCAGGAGAAATTGACATGGTACCGAACATATAGCAGGTACCCTTAAGAACAGCCTCTGAGAATATTATTAGGGATGTGGGGCCATGAATGGGGACTCTTAAGATCCACATTTGTGGGAGAAGGGAAGGGGGCAGGACTGAGGAGAAGAAGGAGATCTGCTGGGTTGCTGTCATTAAGTTTCATCCTACTTGGTAGAACTATGAGCCTGAGATTCTGAGTCAAAGTGCTGTGGTTTGAATGTTCCCTTCCAAAACTCATGTTGAGATTTAATTATGGTATGAATAGGTAGGTAGTATCTTTTGTGGTATGTATGGTTTGCTTTCACCTTCTTGGGAGTGGGTTGGTTCTGGGAGCTCCTGATGAAGGTGCACCTCTCCTTCTCTCTGACTCATACACACTGACCCTTCTGCCATGTTGTGCAGATGCTGGGGCAAAAATGCTGTCTATGGACAGGTCATTAAATGTTGCTGCTCATTAGCCCTGCCTTTTCACCTTCAAACATACTGTGGCTGACATCATTGGCACAGAGTAGGAAATGGGTGCTGGAAGTTTCCAAGGTTCTACTGGGCAACACAGACTGATAATAAGAGCTCTCAGTCTTGAAGGGGCATCAGCAGAGTGGTCTGCCATACCTACCATCTTCTCTAATCATCTTAGGTGTTGAATGGTTCTCCTCTTTACCAAATTAAAGAAAATTATTCATCACCACAGCGGGAAATGCCCATACCTCAGATTCAGGCTTGAACACAGCTCATTCATCCACTGATGAAGTTCGTATCTATGTTCTTCTAAGCCTTTTCGATGGGTAATGAATGAACAATGCATTTGGGGGAGGGGGGAGGGGGGGCATTAATAAATCAGTAGGAAAATAGAGAGCATCTCCAAAAGATAAGTCATTCATAATGAAGGAATTCAATCTTTAAACATTTGAAAATATATTATCAAATGAGGACTCTATTTGCTTAGTATACTGGCAATAGAGCTCAGTAATGATATTTTAGTACTCAGAAGAGATTTTAATACTCTGAGGAGAGGATAGACTGGTATGGTAGAGTATGTGGCGAGATGCATAAGGATTCTTGAAAAGGAAATATCATGAACTCAAGCCCTTGCATTCACTCTTGTTTGTTTTTCACTTAAGAAGGGTAGGTACTCTTCCATTTGAGCCATGCCTCCACTTTGACTTTTTGGATTTGTCTTCCTGAGCTGCCATTAAATCCTAAAGCTCAGATCCCAGTCTCCTGAGTAGTTAGGATTATAGACATGAGCTGTCAGTGTCAGGTTTTAATATCTTCTTCGTCAGTCTTCTCTTCGGTAAGTACTGAGTAGAGATGGAACATAGGTTTATGCTAGGCAAATGCTATGCCCTCTGACACACTAAATCTAACATTGATGCTGAGGAAACCATAGACAAGTATGGAAACCTAATGCAGATGGTGTAATCACTGAGTCTTGCTGACAACAGTACATATGAGGAGTTGCATCAGTGTTTATGAACAGGGTATGGGCTAATTAGGTTCTGTTACGTAATTAAGTGCTTTAAACTCTGAGAAATACATAAAATCAGATTTGCATTTTAAATGCCTGGAAGAAAAACATCACATGGTAATAGTAGTAAGCAATGTTATTTCTCCTAAAAGAATTCTAGATAATTCTAGATAAATTATATCTCTAACCTACACATTTTCATAATATACAGATTAAAACACTCCCACATGTTCGTTCAATTTGTGAATTTCACACGCACACCTACACACACACATACACACATATACACACATACACATAGCATAGAGCTTGCATAGTGCCACGTGCCAGTGGTTGATGCCTGTAATCCCAGCTACTCAAGAGGCCGAGACCTGAGGATTTCAATTCTAGGTTGGCTGGGAAAGGAGAGTCCATGAGACTCTCATCTCCAATTAACCAAAAAGCCAGACAGCACTTAGGCTCTGATTCAAGCCCCAGTTCATGCACACACACACACGCGCATGTGCGTGCATACACACACACACAGAATGCATACAGGCAGTTCTAGAATTATATACTTCCAAAATTACACACAAACACAAACAGTTCTTTCTTCTCCCTTTCCCTCCCTCCACCTATTCATCTAGCAGTCTAGAAAAAGGAAAGAACTATAAGCAATTCGTGGTCATTCCCGGAATTTGGGAGTGATGGGTGATTTTTATTTTTTTAAGTACTTATACTTTACAAAGCTTTATACTGAGATTGTATCACCCTTACAATGACAAGGAAGTAATGGTTTCTAATATATCAGTGTTCTTGCCTGACCTAGTTTCCTTCCAGTCTTGCATTCATCTCCTAGGAAGGACCTTCTGGGTTGTATACCTCCCTCCATATTTGTCTTCCTTCCTTCTTATTAAAATAATCACTCATGTGCTTTACCAGGTTAGGGGCAATCATTCTACTCATGCATTTGTGACACACTGTACACATTTACTCACTTTATACGCTAATTCTTTTCCTATGTCCAACCTTTCAATAAGTCATTTCCAGGCATTGCATGTCAATAATGTATCCCCCAAAATATTGATACTGCATTAAGTCATTCCATATTCACCCTTGGGAAAAGTCTTGGGGCTGTAAGACTTTCCAGACACATGGGATATTCATAACGAGCCATGCTGGCTACCACTTCAGCAGGCAGATGCTCTTCAGGTAGAAAAGCTCACAACCCTTACGCTCTCCATCCTGCTCTTGCTTAGGCTGCACTGGGATGCCCACCTTATATACTTATTGTGGATCTCATTACATTTTCTTGTAAGTGGTTGGCAGTGACCATCATTTTTAGATCACTGATAGGAAATGTGGTTATATCTACCCAACCCATCTCCACCAGATATGGTCTTCGCCTCTTTTCATTCATGCTCTCCATAAATAGATGAAGCTAGAAGTGACCACATGTCATTTCCAAGACTAAATTACAAAAGATGGCAGTTTTCATCATGGATACCTCCTCTTGGAAAGCGTGTAGTGAAGAAAGTCAAGCCATGTACTGGGAGAAGCACCATCTTGCCATTGCTAATGAAACACAGAAGCTGGCCTGGCAGCCTCATGCATGGGACTGCCGGTAGACATGCCCCTCTGAGTCTTCAGATCTTGTCAGCCCAGTTTGATTGAGAGCCCATAAGACCCCAGCCAGAAGTGTCTGTATAATTGCCTTCTAATTCCTGACCCTCAGGAGCCATGTGAGACAATAAATGTACTACAAGTGGAGGGCCAGTGTACTAGAAATGAAAAGGTGAAATTGACTTTGAACACAGCATGGACAGTGAGCACTGAGGTATGTGTAGGTAAAAGGTCAACATGTTTTGAATTGGGTCTATTGAAGCTTGTACACTGAGGATGCTGACTGTGAAGCCTAAAGGAAAATGAGAAAGCTCCTCTTGGAAACTGGAAAAGAATCCTTGCTATGTAGTGGCTATATATAGACACATATCTCATCTATGTATTTCCACTTTCATAGAAAAATTTTTAAAATGTACCTGATGAACGGGTTAATGTGGTTAGGATTTCTGACCATGGTGTTGAAAATAATTTCCAATTGCTTTTTCCTAACTGCTAAATAACAAGGAGGTAAAGCCAGGAGTGGTGCTGTGCCTGTAATCCCAGCATTGCAGAGCTGAGCAGGAAGATAGAAATCTAAAGGCCACCTAGACTATATGGCAGGCTCAAGGACAGCCTTGTCCTGGATCCTTAATTACAATTGTGGAACCAGTGATAAGACAGAAAATGTGGTACATATATACACACAGTAGAATTCTCCACATATGTCAGAATGAATGATATTGTACCATTCATAAGGAAATAGACAGACTTAGAAAAAATTATATCAAGTGAAATAATCCAAACCCAGAGAAACACAGGTTGCCTGGTTTCCCTCATTTGTGGTTGCTAGAATGTACCTATAAATTTACAAGTAAACACACTGGGTGGTTAAAAAAAGAAATAAATACTCTGGGATATGATAAATTATACAGATCTCTAGACATTCACACCGTGAGACCAAAGGAGGGTGTTCTTAGGACAGGAACACAAAGGTGCAATACCTAGGTACATATGATCATATGAAATAATATTTATCGAAATGAATTCCAGGAAATGGAAACAAGAGGTCTTTCTTTGTTGTTCTTTTTTGTTTTCTTTTCCTTTTGTCTTTATTTTTCTGTCTTTGGGATGGTACAGGGAAGCACAGAAATGGTGGGACAAAGGATGAACAAATGCAGCAGTGGTTCTCACTAGACACTGTGTTGAAAACGAACTACACAACTTGTGAGAGGGGCTGGGATGGGAAAACTGGGAGAGAGTGAGGGAAGGGGTTACACTGTCCAATGAGAAATATAGTCATAACCTGATCCATGTAATTGTAACCCTCTGTACATTACTTTTATAATAATAATAATAATAATAATAATAATAATAATAATAATAATAGACAGAGTACCAAATGAAGGTGGGGTAGGAATGCAGCTAGGTCACCTAGGCAGTACCCAGGACAACACCAAGCCCTAACTTACAGGTTGAAGCTCTGAACTTGTTGCTGATGCTGTAATGGAATGGGACTTTGGAACTGGTGTGTATTGTGTGTAGAATGAGGTTCTTTTGGTGCACGAGAGTGAACTATGTAGTAGGCAATGATCCCCGGCCAGTGATCCCCGATGCCTGGCGATCACAGAGTGGCAAATCCCTTCCCTCTCCTCCACTCTACCAAGGTTGGTCTGTGTGCAGTAGCATATGGTAGAAACCATGGCATGCCACTGTGGGGATTAGCTTATTAAAGTCTGCAGCTTCCATTTTGCGCATGCTCTTCCTTGGATCACTCACTGTGGGGAAAGCCAGCTGTCATATGTTAAGGACACTCAGGCAGCCTTGTAAAGGCCCAGATGGTGAAAAACTTCCAGCCAATGGCCATGCAAGTGAGATTTCTTGTATGTGTGCCATCCAATCCCAAGCCAGGCTTTATATGGCACAGGGTGGACCCAATGCTGGTCTGGACCCAATACCTGAGAAGCCTAAGATACTATATAGCAAAGAACTGCCACTGGAGCTGCAGACTGCTATCCTTAGAAAGGCCTGCTTTGTAAGATGGGTTCTTGGCTGTCCTCTGGAAATTTGTGGTTAAGGGGAGAGGTCCTTATTTTTCCCTAACAAATAAGAGTAGCTCAGTGTGTATAAACAGTAAACCAAGTTATTGATGCTCTGGGTGTCTGGAGTTGAATATGTTCCAGGCACAGGGTGTATGCATGAGAAGCCTCCAGCCTCTCTTCAGGGCACCAAGTTTGTAGAGAGGTCTCCAGGAGATGACATGTCCCTCAGGTTGTCAGAGTGCGATACTGGGGGCACTGAGCCCAGGCTGTGTGATTTCAAGGAGGAAGGAGCCTGCAGTCCAGTACTCTGTTCCCTATCCAGCAAAGCAAAAGCTGCTGATTTCACTTTGTACCATTTGTTGTAATACATCATGGCTATGAGAACTACTCCTGGAGTCTGAGAATCTTCCTGGCCATCCAGAGACCTGAGTGGTTTAGTGCAGCCTTTGCCTACAGAGAATCCCTGAACTACATCACTGATATTCTCCCAGATTACTGATCCTCAGGAATCAGCCAGTGATAAATATTTGCTATTTTCTCACTGCAATTTTTTTTTGGCCAGTCCTGGGCCTTGGACTCAGGGCCTGAGCGCTGTCCCTGGCTTCTTTTTGCTCAATGCTAGCACTCTGCCACTTGGGCCACAGCGCCACGTCTGGCCGTTTTCTGTATATGTGGTGCTGGGAAATGGAACCCAGGGCTTCATTTATAAGAGGCAAAGCAGTCTTGCCACTAGGCCATATCCCTAACCCCTTCTCACTGCATTTTAGGATAGGTTATTATGCAGCAAAAGATAACCACTCTAAACAAAGGAATTCTTCCCTTCTTCTTAGCATGTGGCTATGTTTTGGGAAGGATTTGAGTGGGTCTCCTGAAGATTCATTTGCTGGAAGCTGGGGCCCACAAGATGATGTGTTGTGAATGTAGAACCTTTAAGAGGTAGAGCCTATGAGAAGGTAATTGCACTGGTGGGTTCTCAGGAGAGCTGGTTGTTATAAATCAAGGACATTTGTTATATGATGTGTGGACTGACCTTCCTGTTTCCTTTCTCCTCTGTCAAGTTGTGAAGTGGCCAGTGGGCCTTTGTCAAGAGCTGGAACCATGCTGTTTGGGGTTGTGAGCCAAATGAACCTTCTTCTATTTTTATGCAGCCTCGAGTATTTTCTTATAGCAACACCAAGTGAGCAATGTCATTAATTGAATGGATTGAGAGTATTTTCTTGCCTGTGAAGAATTTAGTCTTTTTGGTTCCTCTGGTTCCTTGGCTGAAGAAATCTGTATCTTCGCTTGGTGTTGTGAAGAGGGCTTGCCATCCTTTTCTTTCTTTTGGTCTGCAAGAACCAGTCCCAGAAGCAGTAACCTGCCCCAAAGCTACCATTTCCACTACATTCTTAACTGAATGAGATCCATGGTTGTAAGGATCAGGGTATGTCTGTGCCTCTTATCTGTCACTTTCTTCTCAGTTCTCCTGATTTTTTCCCCTCCTCTCTTCTACTGGTGGTGATACCTACTCATATCATTGAGATACAGACTTCTTGCTGATGAAAAATTGATTACCAAGTGTTTCAGGGCCTTATAAGGTATTTATATTTCCTCATTGACTCCCGCTGCTTAGTTTATCATGTGAGCACCTTGAGGAAAGTTCAGACAAACAAACTTTCTTCTTTACATTGCACCCTACATTCCCCACTTCTGCAAATTATCTTATATACAAAGATAGGGACCTTTCAGGTGAAGATGACTTTATTGTGACTTGACATATTATTGTTGTTGTTAGTTGCAGCACTGGGTTTGAAACCAGGGCCTTGTGTTTAAAGGTTGGTACTTTACCATCTGAGCCATTCTCCCATACCTTTTTGCTTCAGTTCCTTTTTTTTTTGTCCTGTTGATACTGGGGTTTAGATCAGGACCTAGCACTCATGATCAGCTTTGTCACTCATAGCTGGTGCTCTACCACTTGAGATAACCATCCTGACATCAGGAAAAGGTTTGCTTTGAATCACAGTTTCAGGAGGTCCAGTCTATAGTTGCTTGGCCTTGTTGCTTTGGGCCTGTGGCAGCACAGAACCTCATGGTCAGAGTGCATTATGGAGGCCTGTTTACTTCATGGCAGTTGGGGAACCAAAGGAAGAAAGAAGAGGGGCCAGGGTCATGAAATCCCCTGCATAGGCCTGCAACAAATGACCTAATTTCCTTCCCATAGGCCTCACCTCTTAAAGCTTCTACCCTTGTCACTGGGTAGAACAAGTTTTTGTAGTGAGGAAGAGTTCTCACTGGAACTTTACTGTTCCTCAACCCTTTACTAGCTGGTTTGTTGAGAAGAGTAAATGAGTTAAGAAGCTGAAAGCACTCAGTAATCCATAGGGTCATGTAAGCAAACATTGCAATAGCAATCACTCTGAAGCCATTTTCCCTGTCCAGTAAACTTGTTAATCATTACATCACACATGTAAGATAACATGCACATTATATATTGTTTTTATCAGTCCTTGCATCAGCGAACCACAAACACAGCAATCTCAGTACGTGGTCATTCCTGCAGAGAATATGTAATCTTACAGATTTCAAAGGCAAAAAAGACTAATTCTGTAGAAAGAGTTATGTTATCAACAATGAAGAAATGACAGTCTATTAGAACCTCATCTTTCATATATATATATATATATACATACACATATATATGAATACATACATATATGAATACACACACTCACACACACACACACACACACACACACACACACACACAATGCACATAAGGCTTGATGCAGGCCCTGATGTGCTCTTTCAGCTATTTCCTGGTCCAACTCTTCGCCACAGTAGGTAGTCAATAAATAATCACCAATAAATGTTCATTAGCACACATGCCTATGCTCTGTGTAATACACTGTGTTGTATGTTGTAAGTAGAATGATGGCTTTGTTTGCTGGACTCACGAGCAATAGAATTTTGGGCTGCAAGGTGGGCTGCAGCCTTTCAGGCTCCTCTCCCGATTTATGGCTACTGAGGGTGAGCAGATTGTGGAGTGAGGCTGAGGCTGTGCTCAACCAGAGCCCACACCGTGACCTCAGGGTCTTTAATTCCTTCGTTCGTCCCTGGTGTATATTCTGTCCTGATTGTAGCTGCTGGATCTCGTATCACTGTGAAAAATGTTTCCTCTCTGCTGACCCATGGGGCTCAGTGTTTGATTAACAAGTTTCCCATTTTCTGTGAGAAATACCTAGGTAAGTCCCCCTTGGTTGAGGCGAGGATCTGTAATAATTCACAACCACCCCATGGGGCCTTTCACTGAGTGACATACTCTTTGTAAGGATGCGGTGTCATTTAGAATACAGGTGGCCGCATCCATTCCCAGGCTTCTCAGCACAGTGTGTGGGCTCTGATAAAAGATAACATGACAGGAGAGACTCTTGGCACTGATGAACCACTATAAAATCAGACTTGGAATAAATAGATTTGTTCTTTTCAAAGTAGTGACCTTGAAGTGGATGATATTCTTTGACTCTTTTACTGATATGGCTATGACCCAAAATGTTTCTGGGTTCCAAGTTTTTGAGTTGCCCTCAGAGTCTGAAGCACAGTTCTGTGAAGGTTTTTGTTGTTGTTGTTGTTTTGTTTTGTTTTTTGCCAGTTCTGGGCCTTGGAATCAGGGCCTGAGAACTGTCCCTGGCTTCTTTTTGCTCAAGGCTAGCTCTCTACCACTTGAGCCACAGCACCACTTCTGGCCATTTTCTTTGTATGTGGTGCTGAGGAATCGAACCCAGGGCTTCATGTATGTAAGGCAAGCACTCTTGCCACTAAGCCATATTCCCAGCCCTCTGTGAAGGTTCTTGAGTCTGACAAAGGTAGTGTTTGTAGAAGGCTTGGGTCTTAGGAAGGAATGAAGAAGGACTCATACCTTTCCAGCCCTGGGGTAAGCCAAAAGGGCTTGGCGTGGTCCCAGGGCTGCATCCTTCTAGAAGACTTCATTGAGTTATGAGAATTGTGCATTTTTCTTCCAAGCATGATCTCTTTTTAAAAGAATGGGGTTGATGAGGGCATCCTACAGAACATGGTCCTATAATGACTGCCAGGCCTCTGTCCAGCACCAACATGAAGCAGGTGCTGGTATTCCTTTATCTATACATTTGTGTTTCTCATCTTCCTGTTTTTTTCTTTAGAAGAAAGCATTTTAGATACTACTAAATCTCTACTCCACTTCCATGCTCATCTCTGTATTTATACCTTAGCCTTAGGAAGTTTTTGAACAATCGGTATGAGTTGTATTATCTTGTATCCTATGCCTCCTTCCTAAGCTGTTGTATGCTTCTTTCCCATCCTTGTCATTTCGCTTTCATTGTTCTATAATATTCCACTGTACGAATGTCTGTTTATTCACCTCTTCACCTAAGAGGTTATGATGACTACTTCTTCCCCCCTGCTATAACAGAGAGTTGTGCAGTAAAGGTGTGTGTGGATGGGTGTCCGGCAGCCCCTTGTACCTCAAGGAGAAATTGCTGTGTTCTAACAATATGCGCGTCTTCCATTCAGTGGGTGTTTCCAAGCTACTCTCCAAAGCTTTGTCACTATGTTGCCACCAGCAATTACTGTGTCTCCACAGTCTCTTGGTGTAGGCAGTGTTTCATTGGGTTAATCTGACTTCTCTGGAAGTGCACCTCCTCACCTTCATTAGTTCTTCTCGCTCACTAGTGTGGTGTCGCATCTCTTCATACTCACTGGCTGCCGAAAGTCTGTCCATGTCTACCTGTTTTCTATGCTCATCGAACTTTTATTAATAATGTACAAGAATCATCTATAATATGCACATTATCATTACATTATACTAGGCATTTTAATTTGTTGTCAGTGTTTTGCTACTGTCTGGGGGTACATTGCTAGTGGGCTGGGGTGTCGCTTGTAGAGAGGCAGTGCTAATTCTCATAGATTCATATTCACCCTCTCCATGGTGTAGACTTTGAGGTATGTAGTGTGGAAATTGGGTTTCACCTCAATGTCATAAAATATGGTCACGTGCCTGGCTCCCATGTCTCAGCGCCTGGAATCCTAGCAATTCAGAAGGCTGAGCTCTGAGGATTCCATTTTGAACCCTGCCCAGGTACGAAAGTCTGTGAGAGTCCTATCTCCACTTAACCAGCAAAAAGCCAGAAGGGGAGTTATCGCTCAAATGTTAGAGTGCTAGCCTTAAGTCAAAAAGCTCAAGGATAATGCTTATGCCTTGAGTTCAAGCCCCAAGACTAGTACATGTGTGTGCATACATAAATACACACATACAAGTTACCTATACATTCTTTTAAAAGTTTTGAATTGTAAGCTGGGTGCTATTGGCTCCCACCTGTAACCCTAGCTATTCAGGAGGCTGATATCTAAAGATTCCAGGTGGAAGCCAGCCTAGGCAGGAAAGTCCATGAGACTCTAATCTTCAATTAACCATCAGAATTATGGAACTGTTGCTGTGGCTCAAAGTAGTAGAGCACTAGCCTCAAATGCAAAAGCTTAGGGACAGCATCCAGGCCCTCAGTTCCAGCCCCACAACTGACAAGAAAATGTTTGAAATGTAAAATGTTTCACAGTTACCTAGGATTGATTTTGTATACAAGTAATGCTGGAACTCTTTTTCAAATAAATTTCCAGTTGCATTATATGTAAAGTCTTTCCTGCACTGCTATATTCCATATGCTCACATGTGTGGATATTCTGTCTCTGCAGACAGAATTTTGCTATGTTCCCAGATTGACCTTCAATTTACCATCCTCCTGCTTCAGCTTCTTGCATGCTGGGATTACAGACTTGTGCTACCATGGCTGAGTCAGTTATGTGCTTGTTAATGGTGTGTTTCTGGCTTGGTCTAGTTTTCATCCATTTTAACTACTTTTGGCTTATGGTTTGGGTAGTGGAATTGCAACTTATTTTTCTGCTTCAGATTTGTTGTGGCTATTCCAGTCTTGATGAACTTCCAAATGTGTTTCTAGAGCATGGAAGCCCTCTTGGGCATTTATTGGGATCATGGGGATGCTTTTAGGTGTATTCTTTCTTCAAATGTATCAGAAAGATTTCATGTGTTTTTTTCACTACACTTTTCTTGTGCAGTTTTATTAAAGTTATCTTTATTCCTCATGGCTCCTTTTATTGTGTCTTTTCTTTTTCTCTTGTTGGTGAAGAGCAACTTCATTTGTCTTTATATATTTTACTCAGCTGTCATTCACTCTCATGGTTTATCTGTAGATACTCTTACAAATTATGCACTCGTATACATATATATGTACATCTAAATATCTATATCTGTTACTCTAAAAATGAGAGGCCATTTGCTCTTTTTTTTTCTTTTGTTGCTGTTCCTAGGGCTTGAGCTCAGGGCCTGGGCACTGTTCTGGAGCTTTTGTGCTGGAGGCTAGCACTCCATCACTTGTGCTACAGCTCCACTTCTGACTTTTTGTGATTAATGGGAAATAAGAATTTCATGGACATTATTGCCTGGTCTGGCTTTGAACCTCAGATCTCAGCCTCCTGAGGAGCTAGGATTATAGGCATGTACCACTGGCACCTGGATTTTTCCTTCTGTTTTATTTTTTATTAGGTCCAAACCAGGACTTGAACTTAGTATCTGATGTGCTTATTGGGTAGCACTCTACCAACTGAGCCATGCCTCCAGTCCTGAGAGGCCTTTTTAAAAGTCCTATGTCTTATTTTTCTTGTCTTCATGTATTAATATAGACTTTTATTATACCCTTTGGGATTTTTTGTTGTCAGTCACAGAACTTGAACTCAGAGCCTGGATGCTGTCCCTGAGCTCTTTTGCTCAAGTGTAGAGAGCTGGGAACGGCTACGCCCTAAAATGTCGCTGGCCTCCGCCTTCCGCCCTCCCGCCAGCGAGTGCTCTCTGTTGTAAACAACTCCTTAAATGGGCATAGCTTGCTGTCTGGCTCTCTTCCACGTACCTGGACCTATCCGTGATCGCCACGTGACACACTGGGGTTGGCTAACCAGAGGGTTTATAGGGCAAAACGGGAAGCTCCCGGGAAAAGAAGAAGACGATTACAAGGTCCTGAATAAACTGCTGAGAGAAGAATCCGGTGTTGTGTCTTCCTTGCTGGCCTAGGTGGACGCGACAAGTGGTGGCCCGTACGGGGACCCATCTACGAGGATTCAGAACTCTCCGCAGTCAGGGTGGTGCACCGGCAAGTCCCCCAAGGATAAGGGTGGGGATGCGGGACAAGAGCGGGAAAAGAAAATAGGCTCCTCACTGTAGATAAAGGAGGAGCAGGAACCCTCGGGTGGAGGGACAGAGGTATTAAAAGAAATAAACTGAAGCGAAAGTAAAAGTGTGTAATTATGGGCGCTTCCTCTTCGCACCCAATTTTTTTGGCTCTAAATTAGCTCTTGCGTTCAAAGAAGCTGGAAATCAACAAAGGTACTTTAGAGAGATTTTTGGCTGAATGCGACACGGCCGCCCCCTGGTTCGCAGTTTCCGGGAGTCTTATTGTGGCTTCCTGGGAGAAACTAGGGAGGGACCTGGATTTTGCCCATGAGCATGGAACTTTAAAAGGTGGGGTTAGGCCCATATGGAAACTAGTAAGAGGCTGTCTTGACGATCAACGCTGCAGTGAAGCGGTAGAAAATGGGCAGGCAGCTTTGGAGAAGTTGCAGGAAGAAAGATCAGAGAAGGCCGCGAGTGAAGGCCAGGGCACTAAGAGGGGACTATATCCTGATCTGGCGGAGTTGGATTCCCCTGAGTCTACGGATTCGGAGGAAGTGGAATCCATTTTGGAACAGCTGGAGAAGATGAGAGTAAGAGGAAGAAAGGCCCAGAAAGAAAAGAAGAAGCGGGAACGAGACAAAGATATATAAACCTACCCCAGTGTGTGTATATCCTCCTTTTGTGTTTATTGTTAGTGAGAAAGACCTTTCCTTTTGTGATAATGAGACTTGCTTTTATGCGCAGTGCTGGAATGCTTCTAAGTATGCTTTTGCTTTGATTGCTCGCATGCCTCGATGGGTGCCAGTGCCCGTGGACGCACCCAATGTCATGGTGCAGTTTAGACAAAAGCGAGATTTTGGCATTAGGGCCGCTGTCGTCACCGCCATATCCTTGGCTGCGGTCGGAGCCACCACCGCGGCTGTTGCCATGAGCCATACGGTGCAGATGGCCCAAACCTTAAATACTCTTTCTGCCAATGTAGCACAAGCCTTGGATGTGCAAGAGGGGATAAGTGCCCAGTTAAAGGGAGGCTTGATGGTCCTCAACCAACGGGTGGACCTTGTACAGGAACAGCTTGATACGCTTTGGCAGCTTGCCCAGCTTGGCTGCCAGTGGAAGTATGCTGGACTTTGTGTAACAAGTATACAATATGAAAATTATACCCGTGCGGCAAATTTATCTAAACAATTATCTAGTTATCGTTTAGGAAATTGGACAGGAGGGTTTGATGTGCTGATGGAGCAATTGAGGATTGCCATTACCACCATGAACTCGACCCGTGTGGATGCCGGATTGGCGGACGGGCTGTCTTCCTGGATCTCAAACGCCATGAACCACCTGAAGGAGTGGGCAGGGTTGGGAGCCCTGATCGGCCTTCTGGCTATGGTCATCCTGGTGTGTCTGTGGTGTATTTGCCGTATTAGCGGTTACCAGCGTCGCAGTGCAGCCATGATAGTTCAAGCTTTCACTGCCATTGAGGCCGGACAGTTCCCCCATGCATGGCTTGCCACACTCAAGGAATAGCGCAGGATGCGAGGCTAGCGCACTGCACTTGGGAGACGCATCCTGGCGCTTGTCCCAAGAAGAGCATGTCAGATTGCATGTGGGTTGATGCCCTGGGCCCCACCTCTGTAAAAAAGGCATCGGACGGATCTGGTAGTCCTTAGGAAGGCGCCTCCTAAGTGAAGACCAGTATTATGTCCTCAAAGTCATTTTTCACAGAGATCTGACCTCTACTCTTGCCTGTAGCTAATAAAATAAAAAGGGGGAACTGTAGAGAGCTGTGAACAGCTATGCCCTAAAATGGCACTGGCCTCCGCCTTCCGCCCTCCCGCCAGCGAGTGCTCTCTGTTGTAAACAACTCCTTAAATGGGCATAGCTTGCTGTCTGGCTCTCTTCCGCGTACCTGGACCTATCCGTGATCGCCACGTGACTCACTGGGGTTGGCTAACCAGAGGGTTTATAGGGCAAAACGGGAAGCTACCGGGAAAAGAAGAAGATGATTACAAGGTCCTGAATAAACTGCTGAGAGAAGAATCCGGTGTTGTGTCTTCCTTGCTGGCCGAGGTGGACCCGACACTCAAGGTTAGTGCTCTACCACCATTTACTGATTTCTGGTGGTTAATTCGAGATGAAAGTCTTAAGAACCTTCCTGCCCAGGCTGGCTTCGAACCATGATCCTCATAGCTCAGCCTCCTGAGTAGCTAGGATTATAGGCATGAGCCACTAGCATTTGATTGGCCCTTTGTTTTGTTTTATTGAGGCATATCAACTCCCATACTGTACATAGCTCCTTTTGCATTACAGTGGCAGAGTTGTATAGACTTACATAGTAAGCAAAGTTTAAAGGATTTGCCATTAAGCCCTTTACAAAATGTTTGCTTCAACCATCCACATAATGAGATTGAGCAGAGTCACTGTTGGTAACTCTTCTTGGTTTACTCCTGGCATTAAAATGAGTTTATCAAAGTACATCATCCAGACCAATGCTAACATATTAATTAGGTTAAGAAAATGTCCTTTTAGTCCTAGATTTATAAAACATAGTTTTTGTTTTACTATTTAATAAATAGGGAATAAGTGTTGGCTCCTAGCAATTTTGGCACCTTAAGGAGATTAGCTTTAGTCTCATTTCAAACATATTTCATTAAATTCTCTTCTAAATTGTTCTATCGTTTCCAGTTCTTGGTAGCAGCATCCCGCTGTTCACCAGAGTGCCTTTGTAGTATGAGGTTGTAATGGGTCTGACTTTTCCTGGGGACTTGTCCACAGCAGGGGGTTGTGGGAATTCTGCTCCAGCTTTTCCCATGCCCCTCATTGACCGGGGACCAGTTTTTATGTTAATTCATCAAACTTGGCATTTCTGGGCCATGAAAACAGCCTAAGTTGATAACCCTCAAATGTTCCAAAGTTAGCGGTCCAGAGTTTAAATTGTGTAGGGAAACTGTTTGTTTTCTTTCCTTGAAGACAGACAGACATACAACAGACTGATAGGCAGATGACAGACAGGCCCATGACCTGAGCTGCTGGGAGAAATTTCTGAACCTCTTTTTCCTGGGGCTGCTGCTTTTTGAGAGGCTTCACTTGGGACAGCAGCCTTTGGCCTTAGGTAGGCTGCATAGGCTTTGCCTCTCTTGCCTACCTACTGGAAGATGCTTACTTCCGGTCCTCTATTCATCCTGGCTTCCTTCTTTCCCTTCCCATGGCTCACTCCTTAAGGACAGAATTCACAGGCAATTCCATGCTTACTTCTAGTTTTTAGTTGTTCCTATGCTTCCTGTGCCTGTTAATATCGCCTTTACTTGCAAGTTCAGTTGTGAGTTTAAAAAAATGATATATGGCTAGGTGCTAGTGGCTCACATCTGTTACCCTAGCTGCTCAGGAGGCTGAGATCTGAGGATCACAGTTTGAAACTAGCCCAGGCAGGAAAGTTCTTGAGACTCTCATCTCTTAGTAGCCACACAAAAACTAGAGATAGAGTTGTGACTTCAGTGATAGAACATTAGTCTTAAGCAAAAAAAAAAAAAAAAAAAATCAGAGACAGTGTCCAGGCCCTGAATTCAAGCCCCAGGACTAGCACACAAAAAAAGAGACAGGTTCAGGGACTTGTAGCAAGTGTGTGGTTTGTGTCTTCTGAGATCACTGTCTTGCAGCAAGGAGAGGATGTCCTCTAAATGTAGTTTTGATATTCAAAACAGGTGCAAACTTATTAGTCTCACCTGGTAATTCTGAAATATGATAATGGTAATGATTATGCTTCTCTGGGAGAATTTACAATTTTGCCTGGTTTTCAATTCAAGAAGAAGCTGAAAGCGGTGTTTAAGGGGCATTCAATGCTTGAAAATAAAATGCAGATACATAGCAGGGTGACAATGACTCATGCCTAGCATCCTTGCTACTCAGGAAGCTCAGATGTGAGGATCATGGTTTGACACCAGCTTGGGCAGGAAAGTCCATGAGACTCTTATCTCCCACTCAACACGGAAAAGCCTGATATGGAGCTATGGCTTAAGTAATAGAGTGCTGGCTTTGAGCAGAAACAGCTAAGGGACGGCATCCAGGCCCTGAGTTCAAGCCCTAGTACAGACACAAAACAAATACCCACAGGTACACCACTAGCCTTTTCTTCTGAGCAAGTAGAGCTGCAAGGAATTCCTAGGCTGTCAAGGTGTGCGGGATGGGTCTGTCCAACCACTGTCTATTGCCTGTGTTCAGAATACATGGGCAGGCCTGGGGCTGGCGGAGGCTTGCAAGGAACTGAACTTTCATGTCTTCTCTTGATTTTTTTTTGCTCATACTCTGAAATCAAGGCAACTCTTCCATGAAAATACAGCCAGGGGTCATTATAGTTTTTGATTAGTGCCGGAATGGCTGCCATTTTAATCTCTGTTAATGGTTGAGAGGAGGCTCTACGGGACTTTGCCATGGCTTATGCTTGTTTACAATCTAATTTAGCAGCATCTTAATTTGGATTGAAAGACAGCCTTGGGAATTTTTGCTCAGTGCTTTTCAGAGTGTTCTGGAATGACACGTTACCTGATGCTACCTGAGGGAGGGTACTTGGGCAGTCATGGCTTCTTGGAGTCTTGATCTACCCATGAGAGCGCCAGAAGTGCCAGGCTGTGATTCCACCACAGTCCTGTGTGACTATGGAGCTGTGCACATGACTGCAGAGAGCCTTCTTGGTATACAGTAGGCACATTTGCGGAGGAGCTGATCCAGCTAACCAGTCTATCTGGAGCACAAATTACAAGCCTGCTAATTAGAGTGATGTTCAGCTTCCAGCTAAGGGCTAGGCACTTGTGGACTTTGCCAGAGTCTGGACTTCGGAATGGTTTGACAAGAGGAAAGGAAAGGAATAGGCCAAAGAGGCCATCTCAGGGCAATTGCTTACAATCAGAACCAGTCGTAGCCCAAGGACCTGCTTCTTCCTTTGCCAGAAAAATGCTCATTCTTCCCCTTTCATGACTGCACCCTTGTTCCAGTAGTGGCTATTTTCATTTTTCTTTTGTTTTCTGGCATAGTACTCTGCACAAACCCAGGGCTCCATAGTCTGAGATATGCCCTCCCCAGTTGGCACAGTTTTCTAACCTCTATGACCCAGCTGCTCTGTTAATTCTCCTTCCTCTTTCCATGCAGTTCTGTGACTATTCTCCAGTGTTCAATAATCCCTTGCTGTCTAGTGTTATCTCTCTTTCTCTCTTTTTACTAATTGTAAAGAGATATTCACTAATGTTAATATTTATTGAACATATGTCATCATCATGTGCCAGGCCCATTTAAAGCATTTTAATAACAGTAGCTGATATTTATTAAGCACCCACTGTGTGCCAAGTACTGTTTTTGGTACAGGGAATGTGAAGTAGTTGACACAGTGACTGCTTCTCTCCAATCATGTTTTTCTAAGGGACCGGTGGAATCCATCAGTAGACAAACCCCAGGCGGTGGCAAGAAGGGACATGTAGAATGCTTGTGGAAAGAGGGGCTGCCTGTCTGCTGTGTGACTCCTCAGGCCTCCCTATCATTCACTCACAGTTCCACGTTTGTCCAGAGCCCAGCTCAAGTCCTGCACCTGCACTATGACACTTCTCTCCTTTTTTTTTTTACATTCTTTTGAGATATTGGTGATAGCCAGCCATTCCTATTCATTGCCTTTGTGGAAGGGAAATGCATACGTTGTAGGGCACTTCACCATTGCATTCTAGGACCCACAGTTGGAGCATTTGACACTGACTCCTCACAAGAGCTTAACTCTTTCCACTTAAAGAGGAGGAAACAGACTTTCTGCAGGTTACATCTGGTAAGTGACTGAGCCAGGATTTGAACTCAGGTCCGGTAGAATCCACAAGCTTCTCTTTGCCACTAGCCCAATCCTCTCCAGTATGATCAGGACCCTGCTTTGATCTTTCAATCCTGCTTCTTGTTCCCGGTAGGGAAAAGGCAACCTGTCTTAGAGACATGGGTCATACTTCACATAGCTTCTGGTTTTGTAAATCTGGGTTTTCTCCTTTGACTACTCTTGCAGGTATTGTGTCGGTGAACATAGCTATGCCTATGCACACAGGTAAGCATTTTTTTTTACATTCCCTCTCCTTAAGTACTCTTGCTGAATGCCCCAGGTTGGACCAGACCTGAGCACATGAAGCCTCTACTCTTCAGTAGAGGGGTGTCTTGGTGTAGAGGCCAATCCTCACATCGGAGCACAGCCCTGGCCACCCTCTGAGCACCCATGGCTCCTCTAGTCCTTCCTACCATCTTGCCGGCCTCATGAGTTCCCTTAGTGCATGCGGTCCTAGCTGCTGAGAAAACCTACACATCTAAAAATAGACCCAACTTTTTATAAGTGATGGTCTTGAGAGACATGAAACTTATTTCACTAGATCTTTCCAGGGCTCGGAACACATTTGATAGAGCTCCTTTTTCTAAATTGCCTTCCGGCTACCCGAGAAAGTCAATTTTCTTTTTTAATAGCTGCACGTCATTTCTGGACTCACAATGGCCTGAACCCAGTCCAGTTGCCCATCAGAGTCATCAATAGGGACTCCATTTAAAATTCATCTCTTTTCCTAGTCTGTCTATCCTCGGGGGATTAAAACTAGAGAGTCACTAAGGTGCGCACAGGAAATTGTGGAGGAGGAATTCTGAAATGTTCAGAATGTCACAGTTGATCCTGGGAGCCCAGTGGGCTAGCATGCTCTACTTTGAACTTAATCTGCTGCCCCTCAGCTCTCTGCATCTTAGCAGAAAGAAGGGAATTTCATGAGAATAAAAAAAGAAGTATTTGGAGACAGAGAAGGAAATGAGTACCATGCCCTCCCTAATGATTGAGTGGGAACATTTCATTTTAGAAATGGAAGGAGGCTGGTCTACTACAGTTGGGAAGATGGATGATAGAAGCGAGAGGGGGAAGGTGTAAAGGAAGGCCATTTGTTCCCAAATAGCGTCCTTCTGGTGAGGGAGAGAGTCTACAGACAGGGAAGGTGAGTTGCTAAGGGCATGGTCTAAGCGAGAACAAGAACTTGGTCTTTATTTTTCTCTCATCAGCTTTGCTCAAACATTCAGTTGACAGTGGTATGTGGAGAACTATCACTGAGTTTTCTTCTGCTTTGTATATCTAGCATGGAGTTCTAGCTCGGCCACATAAGGATTAGGTGAATGTTAATTCACCCATTAAATTCACCCATTAAATTCACCCATTAAATATGGGTGCCAGGAGAGGTTGGGAAGCCGGCTTGTTAATGACTGTCATTCCCATAGTGACCACCAAGTGGTGCCCTCTTAGAGCAGGAGCAAATGTCTTCAGAGATGGAGAATGGCGGGGCCCAGTTTAGCAGAAAATTCAGAAGCGTGGTTGCTGCTGACTTTCTTTATTTAGGTCAGGTTCACAGGAGAACCAAAGGAATCCTTCTGGGTGGTTTTCATTCTTAATTAAAGTGTTAGGCTTGAAAGTTCTAGCCCAGGCCAGTGGTGTTTAAAGGGGTTCCTATGTGTCTTTTCTGCTCACGTTCTGTCTTCCACTAGAATGTACCTCTTATAGTTTCTCCATTTCCTCTGTAGTTCCTCTCTGTAGCGCCATGTATAGACTGGTACATTACCTTGTGTGGATCCCAGTATTGGGTCCCTCTGTGTAGATTTGTGCTCTGTGCCTAGGGTTTCTAAGTTGAATGCTCATAATCTCACAAGATGGGAATAGTTAAAGAAAACATTTCAGTGGGCTTAGGAAACTTCTCCACAGCAACACAGATAGCTGAGTCTCAGGGAGAGAGAGGGGGGAAGATATACAGGCAGATAGGCAGGCAGGCAGGCAGGCAGGCAGGCAGGCAGGCAGAGACAGAGAGGTAGAAGAAAGAGGAGGACGAATAGAGGGGAGAGGGAGAAGAAAAGACATCACTCATACACAGGCTTACCACATCCACAGGTCATGCTGTTTTGATTTATGCAGTATATAGTTGAATGTGTCTGTGTTGATGAGATCCAGGGACAGTAGTAAAGCAAAATCCAGGTAACCAAAGCCACATCATATACAGGGAGTACAATCATCTCTGGGATGTTCACAGCCATTTGCAAAGGTATACTCAGCCCAATGCTTCTTGGTATCCATAACCCTAATTTAAAGGTAGTAGAGATTCTGATTGCTCCAAGCTGAGGATGGAGATGCTGGATGAAACTGTGTGATGGTGTGTGTGTGGCGGGGGGGGGTGATGGTATGTGTGTGTGCACATGTGCTTATGTGTGTGTTTGAGAGAAAGTGAGTTAAACCTACATAGGCCTGGGATACTGTCATTCTTGCCAAGACTGGACTTTGGAAACAGAGCAGATGAACTTTATCCTGAACCCTAGAAACCTCTTTCCACACAGGCCTAATCGGCATCCCAGTCTCTTCTTCAAAATGTCTTCTATCCTGTGTCTTTGTGTTTCAGGTTTCAGTTATTTGATAGGTCACAATGAATTGTACGGGGTTAATAAAATAAATAGATCGACACACTGATTTAATAAATAGCATTTCTTTGGGGAGAAAATGACTTAGCTTAGTTAACATCTGCAGAAGATCTTGATGTTGAGGTATCAGGAATGATTAGCAGCTGGGAGGTTGAAGGAGGCAGCAGTTTGGATTGTGATGGGAGCTATCGCTAAAAGTAAGTTGGAGGGAAGGGGATCAAGGGAACTTAGGGTTAAAAAAAACAATACCTTGTAATGATGATACAGATCAAGATGCATTGTACATATAAACTGATTTGTTATATGATAAAATAAATAACCTAAAATTAAGGTAAGTAAGGGAAGAAGTGGGTTGGGAGGGGTTGAATGAGGCTATTGAAAAGGGTGACATGGATTAAAATGCCCTGTATTCATAAACTGCTTTGGTGAATGGTAATGGCACTGTACAACTACTTACAGAGAGTAAGAATATATCTTTAGGGGCTGGGGATGTGGCTTAGCGGTAGAGTACCTGCCTAACATGCATGAAGTGTTGGGTTCAATTCCTCAGTATTACATAAACAGAAAAAGCTGGAAGTGGTGCTGTAACTCAAGTGGTAAGAGTGCTAGCCTTGAGCAAAAGAAGTTCAGGCACAGTGCCCAGGTCCTAAGTTCAAGCCCCAGGCCTGGGAAAAATAAGAATACACTTTTTAAAACACCTCATAAATACTTTCATTTCAGGCCCAACTTGATGCTTTTTCATAGAGCCACATCTTATCCTCCTGTTTTTATGTTCAAAAATCTTATTGGAGTCCATCATAAATGCTCAGTGATAAAACACATGATAAATGTGGCGAGAGACTTAGGTGCTAGAAGTTGGGTATTAGTAATCCTCAGAGTAGATATTGTTATTCTTTGCTCCCTTCTTTCTTTTAAATAATGAAATGGAGGTAGAGGTGACCAAAAACTAGCTCATGACAAAAACCAGAATTCGTAGCCAGGACTGTGTGGTTATAAAGCTATCCTCAACCACTGTGTTATGCTATGAGAACTAAGTAGCAAACCATAAAGTAAAAGCTCTCGCTATCCATAATGTAGCAAAGGAATTCCCTTAGTCATTTGACAGTGAGTGTATCGGTGCTGTGGTGAGTCCTAGGTTAGGGTGAATAAAATGGTGGACCCCGTCACATAGGATTTGACCTCAGAGAAGAGCAGGGAAGGCTTAGTGTCTTGGGAGGCTTGGTTACAAGTTGACATTGAAGCTTGTTTTAGATCTGTTCATTTAGTCTACAACTTGCCTTAATGAAAGTTGGTTTTAAAACGGACCAGATTTGTATCCTTTCTTTAGAAAGACATCCATTCAGGGATAGTTATGATGTAAGGAGGCCAAGTCTGAGTAACTTCTCACAGCCATCTTGGTACCTCTTGCTGAGTACCCAGTACTGAAAGGGAGAGAGGCCATACATTAAATGTAGATGCCTAGCTCAAGGTGAGCTAGGAAAACTGCTTCCGAGAAATGCAAATGTTATAGCCTTATAGAGAATGCTATGATTCTGCATTGATTACCTCCCTAAATGGCTTGAATCACCACGCTCAGAGTAGTCTCTTAAGATTCCCCTACGTGGAAAGGCTCAGGCGTATTTCCTAGATGGAAGGTTGAGGCCTGTCTTCCCTAGATGGAAAAGTTCTGCTGGTACCTGAGCTTATACCTGAGTATTTCCATGGAAGGTCTGCTTTGGTTGGGCTTGTGTGCCTCCACCCCAAGCATGTGGTTTGTGTCTTTAAAAGCTTTGTGTAAGCTCTGTTCCGGGCTGCAGATCTTTGAGACAGAAGTCCATCTGTAGACCACCAAAGCTCTAATAAAGGCTCCCAATTCGACCTCTCAAAATGTGGCTTCTCTTTTTTCTCACCGTACAGCAGTGGCTCTCTAGTACTTGTGTCTTAAATGGCAAGCAATTAACGACAGCTTTCCTTACTTGATAACCTATTTGACACCATACACATGTGTCTTAGAAATCTGCCAATCATAAAGCCACATACGTTTCAAAATTCTCTATATATCTGTTTCACAATTCCCCTCATCTGTTCTATTTGGAGCTACTCTTCATCCACTGTAGGTCTCTTTCACCATAGTGAGCAATGAACTCATCTCTTTGCTTCTGTTTCAGCTAGTAAATGGAGTTTTCATAGCCCTAAAGGTGAGATCTTGTTGGACTGCGGAGAAGAAGTGTGGATAAGAGGTTGGAGCAGGATGGGTAGTGATGATGGTGGGTGCTGTAAACATGAAGCTGAAGAGGGCCTCTTGATGCAGCAGTGTGTGTTGAGAGACTTGAGGGACTTGAGAAGAGTCCAAAAAGCCCCAGATCTAGACAGAGAGCTTCTAGAAGGAAGGGCTTTGGGGTAGGAGAGGATGTTTCAATGTCTGGGGAAGAGGCAAATGAGGCAGGTGGGGAAATAGGAAGAGTTTGATTGCAAGATTAGGCCCTAAACTGTTGTGAAAGCCAAGTCAGATCCTGGAGTAGTCTACTCCTGAATATGTTACCTAGTTATCTTTCTCAGTCATGATTTACTATCTTTTCTATCGATGGAGAGAGATGCCTGTCAGAGAAGAGAAACTTATCTGGCTGCCCGTGACTCGGGCCTGTAATCCTAGATATTCAGGAAGTTGAGATCTGAGGATCATGGTTGAAAGCTAGCTGGGCAGGAAAGTCTGTGAGACTCTTATTTCTGATTAACCACTAAAAAGCTAGAAGTGAATAGAAGTGGAGCTGTGGCTCGAATAGTAGAGTGCTAGCATTGACAAACAAAAAGAAACAAACAGTTCCAGGACAGTGCTCGGCCCCTGAGTTCAAGCCTTTGGACCGACAGCAAACAAACATAAGTGAAGCCTACAACAATTTATTTGTTGTTGATACCTTGTTTCTTAGTGAAATCATCTGTCTTCTGCTGGAATTGTTGTTGGAACATGATGCCCCCCAGGTACCTGTTATTTTAGTTTGGGGATTATGGCTGCGCTGAATGAGGGTGGTGGTGTTGGGGCTGCTTGGTCCTTCTAGCATTGACATGGGGTTTGCTCTGTGAGATGACAAGGCCAGCTCCACAGTTTCTTGTGTTACATAAGAGGCTCTTTTATTTCCTGACCCCTTTGCTCCTCCAAATGTGTTCTCCCATAGCCGGCTGGAAATGAATCTCTTTTCTTATGACTCCCAACGATGGGACATATTTCCTTAAACATACCTCACGCTGCCTTGGATGCGCAGTGAATGCATCTTGCTCGTTCACACTTGAATTACACCTGGTTTACTGACACTCTCCCTGTGTGGGTTGCTAGCTGCAGAATTTATGAGTTACATCAGTAGCAGAAAGTTTAAAGATAAAGCAAGGGGCTTACAAGGAGCATGCTGCCACATAATAAAGGCTTGTGCACTACACACACAGAGACACACACAGAGACACACACAGAGACACACACACAGTGTTAATAGCACACTGAGTTAGGAAAAATGAAAAGTTGTAAAAAAGTTAGTTTGTCACTGTCACCACCTCCATTCACTTTCAGGCTGAGACTATGGCCAGAGCTCGGGCCAGAGAAAAATGATCCAGATTGGGAAAGAGAAAGTCAGATGGTCATTGCTGTATCTAATAAATGAATTCAGCAGAGCTGCTGGACACAAGATCAATGGACAGCATGGCAGCGTGACTATGATCCAATCATGAGTTACCTGGACAAGGAGTCTCATTTGTAATAGCTAGTGAAACAATGAAATACAAATGGATAAATGTAACATTCACTACAAACTGGGAAAGAATCCTAGAACACATACACACACAGATACACACACATACTATGCAGAGTAATTTTAAGCAAAAAGAACAATACAGAATGCATCATATTACCTGACTTCATAATATACTAAAATGCTATGATCACCAGAAAACACGGTAATATTGAAAATGTTGCTGGGAAAGTTAGATATTTACCTGCTGAAGGATGGAGCTAAGCAGTAAGTGAAAGACAGAATGGACAAATAGTACTGAATCAAACTAGGAAGTTTCTGCCCAGTGAATGACATAGTTGATAAGCTAAAATAGACAGCCTAGAGACTCAGAGAAGACCTGTGTCAGCTACACGTCAGAGGGTTCAAGAAACTAAACTCTCAAAGAATCAATGACCCAAATACTAAATGGGCAAATGAGCTAAATAGAGACTTCTCAGAAGAAGTAAAAACTGCCAATAGACACATGAAAATGCTTTTATTGCTGGCCATAAAGGAAATGCACATCAAAACAGCATTGAGATTCCATCTTATCTCATTTAAAATGTGTACATGATCAAGAATACAAACAACAATAGAGGCTGTCATGGATGCGGGGGGAGGGGAGGGCGGGATCCCTAATAACACACTAATGGTGGGAATGTAAACTACCTCAACCACCCCAGGAAGCAAAGTTTATTTAGATAAACCCAATAAAGTAAACCTAGAACTACCCTGTGAACTAGCAATCCCACTTGAACATATATCCAAAAGATTACAAACCATCATATGCTAAAGCCTCTTGTATAACCATGCTTATTGCTGCACTATTCACTACAGCTAAGGGATGGAAACAGCTCTTATGCCCCTTAATGTACAAATAGATCAAGAAAATGTGATATATATGTATATGTATATATATATATATATATATATATATATGCGATGGAATATTATTCATTCATTAGAAGGAATGAGATTACATATTTCTAAAAGAAATGGAAAGCCCTGGAAAAAATCATATTAAGTGGAATGAGTTAGACCCAGAGAGACAAAGGATGCGTGTTTTCTCTCATATGTGGAAGCTGGACCTAATTTATACATATGCAAGTAAACACATACAGAGTTGTATGCAAGGGTACACGGACATATTAACTGTATTTGCAAAGAATAATTCAAATGGTGTAATTTCTTAGAAAAACAAACTCACAATACAACAACGTGAATACCAGGAAAAGTATTTGAAAGGTGGGGAAAGGTTCAGGAATGGGGAAGACTAATCAAGAAAAGAGGGTAGGGAGAATGCAGTCATAACATTCAACATGTATCCTATGAAACTGGGAAAATTGAGAGTAGGGGTTAGGTTGGGCGAGATGGGGGAGAATGATGAAAGAAAGGGGTGACGTGGGTCCAGATACACTGCACTTACAAGTAGATTTAAATAGATTTGTTGAATGGTGACTGCTGTGCACTACTACTTAAAGATAATAAAAAGATAACTGAATAGTGGATGCAGATTCTTCTCTTCCCATATACAACAACCAACTTAAAATGAACGAATGACTTAAATATAAGAACTGAAACTATGCAACTGCAAAAAGAAAACATGTAAAATACTTCAGGACATGGAAATAGGCAAAGATTATTTTTCTTTAGAAAAATAAGAATCCAGAAGCTCAGACTGTGGCTCATACCTATAACCCCAGCAACTTGGGAGGGAGAAGAAGATCTGAAGAAGACCATGAGCAAGGAGATCATGGGTTGAAGCCAGCATAGGCAAAAAGATATTGAGTCACTATCTTAACAAGCAAGTCAGACATGGAGATGCATTCCTGTAATCCAAGCTACACGGGAGCATTGGTAGGAGTATGCTAGAGGATCTCAGAGTCCAAGGCTGGTCCCAAAATGGAAGAACCTCTCTGAAAAATAATATAAAGCACAAAGGACTGGAGGCATGGCACCCCTGACTCGGAAGTGCAGCACCCTGAGTTCAAACCTTGACACCACAAAAACGTCTATACATTCTTTTAAATTCTTTTACTTCTGAGTTGGGAAGGTTCTGGCTAATAGTTTTTCCAATACATTTTCTGCTGATTTTTTTCCTCCCCATCTATATCTATCTATCTATCTATCTATCTATCTATCTATCTATCTATCTATCCACACATACACACACACACACACACACACACACACACACACACACACACACACAGTGAATGTTGATTTGCTTGATGGTATTTTGTTCCTCTGACTATATAAAACTTAGCAACTTGTGTTTAAGTTCATAGACTTGTTTTGCTTTTTGTGAAGTCAGCTATTGCACCCCTTCAATAAGTTTCTAATTCAGTTATTAAATTCTTTTAGCTCCAGAGTCAAGTCTGTTCTTTTTTTTTTTTTTCTGCCAGTCCTGGGCCTTGGACTCAGGGCCTGAGCACTGTCCCTGGCTTCTTTTTGCTCAAGGCTAGCACTCTGCCACTTGAGCCACAGCACCACTTCAGGCCATTTTCTGTATATTTGGTGCTGGGGAATCGAACCCTGGGCCTCATGTATATGAGGCAGGCACTCTTGCCACTAGGCCATATCCCCAGCCCCTGTTCTTTTATTTTTGTTTGCTAATATTCTTGTTCTGTTCAGTTTTCATTTCTTCCTGATTTTTTTTGTATACCTATGGCTTATTGTGTTTCTCTTCTCTTTTTTCTTTCTTTTTCTTGTTGTGACATCATGCGGCTTGAACTCGGGTCCTGGGTGCTGTCCCTGAGTTTTTTTGCTCAATGCTAGTGCTCTACCAGTTTGGTCCAAAGAACCACTTCTGGTTTTCTGGTAGTTAATTGGAAATAAGAGTTTTGGAAATTTTTGTTCCTTTGATGAGGCCATATTTCCTTGTTTCTTTATAGACCTTGCTGCTGATGTACAATTTGTCTGTTTGCTATAATTTTGGCATTTGTAAGAACACTCAGTTCTCACAATCTTTATAGACTGGCTAACAAACCATCTAGTCAGATCAGGACCCTCCCCTTCTGACCCATCTAACCCTAATTATCCTTCCTCCCACCCCTCTACCCCACAACCCAACTCTCCAATTCCATTGCACCTAAGTTTGAGAATTTATTACCTTCATACATAGAAAGACCTTTGCCCACCAGTCTGGAGAGCAATTTGGAGGGGCTTTTCTGGATCCGTGTTTTCTCTCTGCTTGTAAATCTTCATTTCCCAGAGATTTGCCGTATTTTTTTTTAAGAGTTTGTCATCTCCGGCTCCATCTGCTGTTGCTTTGGTTTTTGCCAGTCCTGGGCCTTGGACTAGCTTCTTTTTGCTCAAGGCTAGCACTCTGCCACTTGAGCCACAGCACCACTTCTGGCCTTTTCTGTATGTGTGGTGCTGGGGAATTGAACCCAGGGCTTCGTCTATATGAGGCAAGCACTCTTGCCACTAGGCCATATCCCCAGCCCCTTGCTGTTGCTTTGCAGTACTGCAGATACTCTGGTAGGGCAACAAGCAACCCCTGGGCATCCAAACTTTGGATGGGGCAGGAGAGAAGTCAGTCCTGCAGGTATCACCCTGAAAACCTGGAATGTTTGGCCCATACCTGTTTCCTTGCCAAGGGAGAAGCCATGAGTAAGACATTTTCTCCCAAGTCCATTCAGCCGTACTGAGTGTGGGTAAGGGTAACCTGGAAAAACTGCTGCAATGAGTTTTCGTACCTGATATAGTTCTACTGTTATTGACTTCCACTCATCTAGGGGAGCTGTCTAGGGTCTCATCAAAACTTTCTGGATAGTCAGAAGCTCTGTGAGAATGAGTTGAGATCTTCCTGTCCCACCATCTTGTTTATGTCACCACCCAGGCAGACAAGATTTGATACCTATCAGGGTAGGGCAATGGAAAGGCTGCCTGGGGATAAGATTCCATGTCTTCTTCTGTGACTATCAGTAGAGCTATTGATACATTGTTTTTTTTAAAGGATAAGGGTGCTAAAATAGAGATTACAAAAGCATATTTGAAACTATAACATCTAAAACAATGCATTTGCTTACCCTCTTCATGCTCTCAGAACTTGAATGGTAAAACGATTTCCTTTAATATTTTCCTAATTATGAGCCCAATAAATGTTTATAGGAGAATGGATATGTAAATCAGCTGTAATCTGTTCAGAATGTTTAATGACTGTGAGCATTTTGGAGTATTTTTTGTTATATTTTGTATGCATCTGTGTAATATATTCCTAGTTATGTTGAATACATTACATAAATATTGTCTGTACACAGATTACATTTACATTTGTATCATGTTTCCTCCATGATCACCAGGTTTTATATAATGAATTTTTTTTCCATGTTAAGCCTTCAGTGATTTTTCAGTACTACACATTTTCCTAACATATGGCTTGGCCATATTCTATTTAATCATCTAACCACATCTCATATTTCTATATAAAAGGTCATGACAAATATGGGGATGTGAACACCTTTGTAAAAATATTGTATATGTGATTTCTTTCCAATAGGTTCCTGGAAATGGAATTACTAGGTCAAAGAAGGCTTGGACATGAATCCTTTTAGAATTTTTCTCTTCCCTTTGGCCAATCGCTTTTGGATAATGTGTGACAGTATCTGTTATATTGCTCTTGTTACATAGGGGTATATTATCTTTTTTTCATTAGTTTGATAGGTAATGATGATGCTGCATTTTATTTATATTTACTCAATTATTACCAAGGTGGAGTACTATTTCATTTGTAGTCATTGTTCTGCATCTGTGCTTTGTTTATTCTTATTCCCCTTGCTCTTTTTCATATTGGGAGACTAGAAATTTTGCTTTCTAATTAGCTTTTAACTACTCCTATATTGAGGCCATTCATACATTCTTAGTTTTGTGGTACTAAATTTTCCCTGATTTATGATATATAGTTTTAATTTGATCTTCTGTTCTGGCATACTGAATCTTTTGTTTTAAAGGGTTTGTAAAATTTCTTAGCAATTTCCTTTTTTATTGGCCCAGTAGTTAAGTTCCATCAAATATTAGGTAAATCTGGATTTTCACATATGTCTATGTAAGGTCTCTCTGTTTTAGTCTCCCCTCCCATCTTTGGGGTTCCCCAGGATTTCCTCCGGTGAAGTCTGTATCTTTTAGCTCTCTTAGCTATATAAAGCTTAATTGGTGTTGATTGTACCCATAAGGTGAGATGTTTAGTTGTGGGGATAGAGAAGCATTTCACAACTTTGTGTTTATCTATCAGTCCGGTATTGAGTCTGAGTTCCTGAGCTGTGGCCTTCACAGAGCAGGCATTCTATGTACCCTTAGATGAGAGAGGAAGGTGACAGGAGATGGGAAGAGGAGACACAACCTTCCAGAGCATTGAGGCTTTGGTAAAGTCTATTTGTTACTGAAATCCTCTGGGCATGTTTCACAGTGGGTACTGAATGACCCTGTCCTAACATTCAGGATGAAGCCTGAGCTGCCACTGAGAGTGGGGAGTTGGGAGGACTTAGGGGGCTCAGATGAAGTCATGGAGGGAGGACCCTGATCTGAAGTGGAGGTAAGACTCATTGAAGTGTGAAAGTCTCCCAAAGACTGTTGCTCCAAGAATATCTCATGCCTGGCATATTGTTTGTTTGACTCTGCCATGTTGTTCGACTCCAAGGGCTTCCTATTCTTGTGGAAACCCTGTTGCATTCTTTCTCCCTTCTCTACCCTTGCCATGGTTCCTCCGTTTGTCCTCTGAGTTCTTGTCTTGTGTTGGTAATGTTGGCTACATGAATCGTCTTCCCCTTCCCGCTGCCCTGGTCATAGTTTATCTCTGGTTGCTTTTCAGTGTCTGCATGTTCCAGACATGGCAAGACATTTACTGCCCTCTGTTGAAGTCATAATTGTCTGCTGTACTGAGTAATCATGAGATTCCATTATCAACGTGTGATAAAACTGTACCTGGTAGCCCCTTTATTTATCTGACCTTATGGCCCTCTTGCTTTGTTAGATGAAAAGCACCCCAAGACTTAATGCTCATACAAGCGCTCTAGCTCTGTTTTCTTTCTACACAAAAATGCCAGAGATCTGAGAGGCAGTTCTTCCCATGAGATGGTAATATCATGGACCCCATGAGTTGTTCCAGCTCCAGGTAGTACTCTACTCTGGCAAATATGGTATATAGAAACACTTCTTAGCTGTTTTGAGTTGATAAAACTAAAGAAATCCATGATTAAGTGATTCAAAAGTTGTGATGAGTACTGACTGGGCAGCAGCCCTGCATTAGGCTATATGTGTATTACTTTGCTTAATTAGCACAGCAAACCTGGGAGGTATTAGCCTGACATTACACGGGAACTCACTGAACATCACACAGCTTGTCAGTGGAGCTGGTCATGTGCCCAGTTCTAGCCACTACCACTTATGAATTGCATCATTAAGACATACTTTGCCCAGTTACTTAGCTAGCCAAGGGCTCGCTGAGAGAATGGGGCAAGGAGAGGTGAGTGATGACTGACTGGATGTAATAAGATTCACTTGTCATGGGACAGTGAGTGTGGAGTTAGTGAGTCGAGATGATGCTGACAGATGTGGCATTAGAAACGGTGAGTAGGTTTTCCAGATGCCATGTGTGACCTTTGCCTTTGTTTCCATCCCGGTCTGGACTTGCAAACTTTGAAGCTGAGCATTGCCTTGTGTGCATAATACCCATCCTGAGGCCAGGTGTCACATAGCACCTGGATCAAGATCCCAGTTTCTACCCAACCAGGATTCCCAGGCATCATCAACCAAGCCAGAGAGAAAGTGGATGCAGGGATTTCCTGTGTAGTCATACTTCTGCACAGGTGGCTACATGTGTCCTAAGTTAAATGGCAGTTACATTAATCATCATTCATCTGGAACTGCTTTCATTTGAACACCATTTCCAAATGATGCTTTAACCTTGATTTTCCACCAAGTCTCAGAAGCATACATTTTATTTCATAGCATTTTTTGTAGGATTACCTAAATTAGTTAGGCCCTTAACTCAGTTCTCCGAGTACCAAAACCCTTTGAAGTCCTTTGTGTGACAAAGCTGGGAGAGTCTGTGCTACCTTCTGCTCACTTCCTTTTTAGTGGAGAGTACCTATTTTTCCTTCTCATTGTCCTGGATACCCTACAGCTTTGTCTTCCTTTGCAATTCATCAGAAAGAGACAAATCATATCTCAGGAGGAAAACGGGGACTTTTGAGGGCTGATTTTCCTTTTGAATCAAAGTAGAGATTTATGGTCCCCCCTGCTTTCCTTCAGGTGTTTAGAAGCTTCAAGGCAATCAGTGCTCTTATCAGTTTGAAGTAGTGGGCTATCCTTCTCTCAGTATTGATTGCTTTCTTTTACAGGGATTCTTTTCCTATAATGCATTTTTCCCCCTTAAGCAGAGGCTCTTGAGATTTTTAAATACATCTCACAAATAACAGACTATGCCATAATTGCTCTTATTCTACTTGTTAGCTTTTTTTAATTGGATGAACAACACATGCCAATTGCAGTAATTAAAAATAGTGGCTAGCTAAAGTTATAATTTAAAAACAACTGCTATCATCCTACTACCCAGAGATAAGTTCTAACCTTATCCATCTTATAAGTTCTATGCAACTATTATACTTCATGCTGTTTACTCATCACATAGTGAGAGACTAATTAATTTTATGATGATGGTGATTTATAAATAATTGCCCACAATTGGGGCATGGAGATTTGAAATTGCAGCCATCATAGGAAAATCAGGCTTTTCTTCTTTCATTTGGAGAGAGAAGTAAAAGATGTATCAATGAAGAATTTGCTTCTAAGTGTATATTTATGTAGGGCCTACTTTCAAGATATGGAAAGTTTCTTTAACTCCTGATTTCATGACTTATTCCTAAAAGTAAACACAATTGTCCCTCCCACTTTCCCTCCTCCAAAATAATCCTAGCTTTGGCAAAAAGTTCTTAGTTAAGTAGGGCACTGGTGGCTCTTGCCTGTAATGCTAGCTACTTAAGAGGCTGAGATCTGAGGATTGCAGTTTGAAGCACGCCCAGTGGGAAAGTCTGTGAGACTCTTATCTCCAATTAACCACCAAAAAGCTGGAAGTGGAGCTGTAACTCAAGTGGCAGAGTACTAGCATTGAGTGAAAAGAAAGCTAAAGGACACTACCTAGGCCCTGACTTTTTTTTTTTTTTTTGGCCAGTCTTGGGCCTTGGACTCAGGGCCTGAGCACTGTCCCTGGCTTCTTCCCGCTCAAGGCTAGCACTCTGCCACTTGAGCCACAGCGCCGCTTCTGGTCGTTTTCTGTATATGTGGTTCTGGGGAATCGAACCTAGGGCCTCGTTTTCAAAGTAATACAATACAGGGGTGCCAAAATCTGGAGGAGGAACCGATTTTAAGCTGCCATCGTACCAGTGGAACTCTGTGTGCAGAGTGCACTAGCGCTGTCCTTTGGATGGTGTTCCTGGTCCTTCCACCACTCGGTTCCTCCTGATCTGGTCAGCCAGCCAGTTTCCACTGCCATTACGCAGGACAAATTTATCCAGGAACACCAACTGGCTTTCTGGACCATAAAACCAGTTGTAATTTGAGTCTGCAATAGCCACTGTTCTTTGAAATCCTGGCAAGATAGTTCTATACATAAAGGCAAAGTGTTGCTTAAGCCATGGATGGCCGAAGTGGTTGATGTCAAAGTGTCTCTGAACAAGAAACATGTACTGGAAGAGCGATCTGGTGGTATAGCTGCCATAGGCAACTCCTTCATAGAGGGGGCCATCCGTCACCTCTCGGAGCAGGACCAGCGATTTCTCCATGATGGTCAGAACTTGTTTGGTCCACAAGTAGGCCTCTTGAAGGTACCCTTGATTCATGAGAATGAGGCTTCCTTTGAGTAAAGCCATGCAGTTGGTGGGCTGGTGATTGTGTAGGTACTGAAAGCCCCATCCTCTCCGGTATGAAGTTTCATACATACAACCTGAGGCATTGGCAATCACTTCAAGAAACTTCTCCTGTTGTGTCTTGCTCAGATAGTTGTACAAGAAGTCATAAGCGTGGCAAGACCCACCAGGGAGTGAGCAAGTGGGACTTCATCCCAAGGCGCATCTTTCACCAACCAAGTAGGCTGCGCTGCCATCCTCTCCATGCAGTCCTTGGCCATGTCGCGGGCTTCGATGTTGTCGGGAAACAGTACACAGAACATTACCAAGGCCCCCAGGTTGTTCCCATAGATTTCATTCCGGCGGCCACTGTAGTCCTTGGGATCCCAGGGAGGGGGAGGTACTCCAAAGGGCTGGACAGCATGGTGTGCACAGCCTCGGTGAGTCGGGCTGCGATGTGCTCATGCGAGCTCGAGGCCCTGAGCCTGCAGCTCCTCCACCTCAGCCCTGGAGAAGTACAGCATAGGGTGGCTTTCATAGTTGGCGTTTGTGAAGGGAATCATGACTTCTGGATTCTCATCTGAGACATAGGCTGACACGAAGCAAAGAAAATGTATGAAAAACACACCGGGAGCTCCCCTTGTATGAGTCCTCATCTTAGCATCAGATCTCCAAACCTCCCAGGCAGCCAAACCATCTTCAAAAGATCCGCTCCCCACCGCGGCTCCGTCCTCCCAGTGGCGGTGGCGCCTCAGCCCGGCTCCTGCCCCTTCCCTTCCCTGTCACCTCAGGGCGCCCAGGCGCCCCCCGGGCCCCTTGGAGCCGAGTCCTTAGCTCTCCAGCCGCGCCATGGGTGCTGTGAGGTCGCTCGCGGGAGGGCGGGAGCCTTACTCGATTTTGAAAACTGTCATTACTTAGTAGTGATTTTTTTGAATTCAAACATGAAGAGCTTTAAAAAATAAGAATGGAAATTTGTGAAGTTGTTGGAAGAGTGCAGTGGTTACTATTTCAGACCTTCCCATGTCCAGTAAGAACTGAAGAACTTCTGTCCCCTGCCTCCCTCCGTTCTTCTCTCCCTCCCTCCCTCCCTCCCTTCCTTTTTTTTTTTTTCATGGTAGGCTGCAGGTCAGGGGGTCCTGCCCAGAGTGGTTGAGGCCTCTGCTATGTCAGAGTGGCCCAAGTTGCTTGTGAATAATGCACTCTTCTGGTCCAAGATACAGCTTCTAAATGAGCCTACATGTTATTTGTCAGCATTTCCAGGGGGGTCTTAGGTCCCCTAAAATGTGAGCACCCACCGCTAATGGACAGGATGATTCTAAAAGCAGGCCTATTTTCTGTTTTCACTTTATGTCACCCAAAGTAGAAGTCTCAGAGCATATTTTTGGTAAAGCTGGAACACTGCCTTCAAATTATTAAGAACTTGGTTGTATAAGGAGAAAGACTCTTCAAAATTCTCTTAAAAATTGATCTTAAAAAGATCTCCTGACTCCAATGCTAAACAAATCTGTTCCCTATCTAGCGGCTGCCTGTCGAATTTGCTGACCGGAGGCTTATGTATTCAAATGCTTCCTGAAAGTCAAAACATATTTGCAGAAATTTCTAATGGAAAAGAACTAAACCTGTCACTTGGTTTTCAAGGGAGGAAATGGAAATGGGACAAAAATGGTTCAGACAAATTTCACATCACAAGATCAGAGACATGAAGAAGAGAATAAAACTTTCCCTATTTCCTATCAACTATCTTTTGGATGGGGAGGTGTCTACACTAAATAACCCTGCCAAATCCCAACCTCCAATCTTTATCACTGATAGTACCATTCTGCATGACAAATCCTCCTACATCAAGACTCAGTTAATATCTTACAGAAATATAAAGAATGTAACTCTCAAAGACAAAAACCCTGCCCTGAGCATTGTTGAATAAGAAATTAGATCCTTTTGGGTATGACTTGGGAGTTTTTCTCCTTTCATGATCTTTCACTCTCAATTAGCCGCAATAGAGGTGGTGGTGGTTATAAACCTGAAAGAGCCACCAGGCCCTGAGATGACACTTGTCTACCTTGTCTGTACCCTTTGGCAATTCTTGTTTCTAAACAGAGATAGAATCGGGAAGATGGAAGGATTCTAGCAAACTTAAGCATTTGACTTTAATTAGAATCCCTTAACCTCCCTTGACCTTCCTTCTTAATGCTATTGGAGGCTGTTATCCTGACTACTCTTATTTTCTTCCCAAGCCCCCATCTTTGCAACTCGAGTGCACCCTATTAGAGCAGTCCCAATCTTGGTTTGTGATAGATCTCCACCTGTCCATTCACAGCCTGCTTTTGTTGTACTTAGGGCTCAGTGAAGACCTATGAACACATCACCCCCTCTAGAATCAGGACATTCCTGATTTTATTGTATTGTTTTTACATCTGCCTCTGTGCCTCTCCTTGTCTATTCCTTTGCTGTCTCTTTCTCCTCTCTGCAAAGGAAATCCTGGAGAACTTGTCCTTCTCCTGCATCCTCCCTCTCTAACCGTGTGCTCAAACGATTGGTGTGCCATTTTGCCTGTTCTTGAACTTTATGGAAGGTAACACTCTTGACTTGTGTAACAGTCCCCTTTCTCCTAGGGAGGTGGGGATAAGGAACCTTCCAGAACTTTTCATCTATGTCTCAAACTACATATGATACTGAGCTCCACACTGTTCTCCCTCCAGATGATAAAGTTTAATTTATTAACTAGGTGCAGTCACAGATTAACAACAATAGCTGATACTAATTTAACAGGGCAATGATCATAATATACTGTCAAAAAAACCCATTATTTTAAACTTAGGTTTTGTTGATTTCTAGAAATGTCCATGTAAGATTTTTAGATAATGTGTCACTGTTGGTATCTGAAACTATAAAAAAGTAGGGGTACGGGAAGGTAGCTTTAGGGTCTTAGGATTGCTTTTGCACTTGGCCTTCCATTACTAAGTCATCTGTGTGGCTGTTACTAATTTGTGATTATACTAAAACGAATCCATGGAATGTAGAATCATTTATGCTGTGATATATTTGGATTGCAGCTTGTGAATCCATACCTTTGTCAAACCTGCACTTACAGATATGAATTCTGTCAATTCACATCTATAAGTGCAAGTATGGGTATAAATATTCCAATAGATTTTAAGGGATTGTTTCTATCTCTTAGAAGAGAATGGTAGGAAATAAAATTTGATTTTAATTATGTATAGGCTAGGGAACAATTAGATTATCCTACTTGCTTAGTTTAATGGCACCCACTGTTTTCTCCCTATTCCTTCACAGTGTGTGGTTGACAATCCTTCCCCACACTTGCTAGCAATGTTAAGAAAAAAAAAACAAAAAACTTTCTGCATAATGAATCACTGGGAGAATTTTTTTTCCAAATACAAATGTCTGGATCCCACTTCCAGAGACTGTGATTCATTTGTCTGGGGTGCAGCCTTGAACACAGGGATTTTTAAAAAGCTTTCCAGGTTGTAGGACTGTAAAGTCCTTGCTGTACTTGGTAGGAATCTTGATAAGCAAGCAGAAGCTTAAGCTCCAGTGGGTTGATACTTATAATTATTCCTTTTCTCATTTCTACGGTGTAAGGTTTGTGTTGTTCCAAAGCGGGCCTATCCTGGAATTACAAGTTCAGCAGCCTGAAGTTTAGGATTTTTTTTTTTGAGAGGAGGGGCAGGGTTTGTTGATTAAAGTAGATGGTAGCTATCCCATTAAAGTGTGGCTAGCCATTTATAATGGCAGATATCAAATTTCAGTGTACTTAAACACCTGGGGAGTGTTTGGTTGGTTTGTTTACTATAATGTAGACTTTGTTCTAAGAGTTCTGAGGATGAGCATTTCAGGAGGTTCAAGGTTCACCTTGGGAGAAAAGTACCTCATTGTAATCTACAATATAGGTAGTATTCTCATTGAATAAGGGATTGTGAAAATCAGAGATAGATGTGAGCCTCTGCCAAATCACCCAGCTCTGTAAGAGTCAGGCCTCTGCTCCACTAACCCTCAGGCCCGTGCATACTGTACCACCACCCATCATGGAGCTGGGAAAGGCTGCTTATGTTTGGAACATGCTATTATCTCTATGGTGGCATTCTTTCCTGATCCTGGAGACCTACCTCTCCTTGTCAAGAAATAGCCTTACTCCTGTGTGGCTTCACGTGGGTTTCACTGAATGTGGTCCTGGGCCACTTATTGTTTTATATGGCGTGTCTCAGTCATGGATTTGGCAGGTGTATGTTTCATTTGCCTCTGGGTTTTGACTACTTGAGACATTTTGGGGTGCCGGGGGCAGAAGAGTAACCCTAGGAAGTAAAGGGGGAACATATGAATTATGTAACAAAGAGCAGGGCAGGGTGCACCCAGGGCTCAGGGACCACTTGGCAGCCAGGATACTGAGCCTGGAACTCCCTCTACCTAACACATCCCTTGCCTGCCATCTCCCATTGAATAGCTGATGTGGCCTTTGGCAGGAGGACTGGGTTGTCCTTCATGTCTCACCACTGGGAAGAGCGTGTTGTCGTTGGAGGTCAGAGCCTAGCTTGCTTTCAGCTGCATGCTGGACTCAGAATCAGTTCACTGTGCCCAGAAGGTAGACCTTGGTTTTCTTGTAAAAGGAAGAACATATTCCAGATAAAGGGGAGACTAAGGAATAAGTGTCTAAATGAATGTGTCTGTATTCGGGGGCACATAGCACCTCTGTGTTTGAGCTGTACTTCTTGTAAAAGTAACTTTCTTTGGCATACTTGTTGCTAATGAAAATGAAGGCTAAAAATATTTACTTGCCTGTCAGTGACTCAGTACTCATTTTGTTTTTAAGATGGATTTTGTTTTTCTGAGAAAACTGAATATAGATAATTTTCTATTAAACACTGAGCTTGCAAAAAAAAAAGAGTCAAGTGTGTAATATTTTGCTTCTTATTTGGTCTGAAAAAAATAGCTTTCGTTGGCATCACTTCCATGCCAACTAAGAATTCTTTCTAAACTTCGTGTACAAGTGGGTGGAAATATTTCTCTACATAATTTAAAAAACTTATACTCAGTATATGTTTCTCCCATACCCAGATCAGGATTTTATCATGAAATCTGGGCCATTGGCCTCTGTGTTTTTACTGATGTTCCTATTGTGCTGTACCTACAGCCATCTGTGATGCAGCTGTGCATTATGCCAGGAAACACAATATGTTCCTAAGTTTTATCTCTGTTTGGAAGCAGATGGAAGCTTGTTAGGAAACATCACAGTGATGTTTGTGTCTCTATTTTGTCGCAAAAGCCTCCTAATCCCTGTCAATAATCATATACCCTTCTCTTCTTACCTGTAGCAAAAACAGTGTTGTTGCACATGTTGGCACTGTGATATATATCGTTGGTCTGTGTTATTATTTGAATCTCAAATGTCCCTCCAAAGCCTATATACTACCAGCTGAGACACCCATCTTATGGCATCACTGGGGCCTAGTGGGAGGAAGTTAGGTCATTGGGTGTCTGTCCTTGAAATATTGCAACCCCAGCTTGTTCCTCTCTCTCGTTCCTTCCCTCTCCCCCCTCTCATTTTTTCTTCCTGGCTTCCATGAGATAAGCGGGTTCCTCTGCCACACACATCTGCCATGACATTCTGCCTTGCCAAGTTCTCAGAAAATGTCACTTTTTGTAGAACTTCCATCTGGCTTGGCAGGTAATGCTAGATTAGCTCCACACTGTCTTGCCAAGTCTTTTGAAGAATGAACTCTCTAGCCCTTGTATGCAGTTCTGCCCTGGGATCCCACCACTTCTACATGTCATGACCCAAGCTTGGCATAAATGAGTGAAGCCACTAACTCTCCCTTGGTGTACATAGGTGTGTGTGTCCTTTGCAATGGTGGCTGCCATGTTATTAGTTCATGTTTTCTTTTGTGTTCCTTTGTGTAAGTGTTTCTAGTTGGCAGGTGTTGACTTGTGGAGATGTGACTGTAATCCTTCCAGTTTCCACAGATGTGCTAAGGCTTTATAACTAAGGCTAAGATTCTTGAAGATTTGGGTCAGAATAATCAACTTCAGAAAATTTTTCTTTAAGGTGATACGATAAAATAGCCTGTTGGGCATACATGCCGGGGTGGTTCTCTCTTAATGAGAGTATATACAATCACACACTCCAATGAGACGTATTTTCAGAGAACTGCTTACAGTTGACAGATTCCTCTTTGGGCATGAAATGATGACAAAATTCTAAAGTCAACCATTGTTCTATCTATAATCTCAATGATTCTTTATAAAACAGCCTCTATAGAGTAGATATACCGCTTAGTTTTAAACTAAGGTCTTACTGGGGCTTGAACTCAAGGACTCTTGTTCTCTACTTGAGGCACACCTTCACTTCTGGCACTTTGCTGGTTAATTGGAGATGAGTCTCTCTTAGTCTCATGTGCTCAGGCTGGCTTCAAAAGCAAAAAGCAGTCTTCAGATCTCAATTTCTTGAGTAACTAAGATTACAGTCATGAGCCACTGATGTGCTTCCTATTGAGAAGTGCCATCATACTTGAGAGAAGAGAAAGCATAACTAATGATCAGCTCCTTGAATTCTTGCACTGTACGTATGAAGATATTGAATTTCAGGGAGATGAAATCATTTTTTCATGGTTCTGTAGCAGTTAGTGGTCCAACAAACCATTCTCAGCCTAACAATGTTCCCATGGTTAAAAGCACGCTTTACTTGAGACCTGAACCTTTGCCTGAGATGTTATGCCAATTATCTGTCATTTCTGGATATCACTTTCCTTATTTGTACAATGTGTTGTGAATATTTTCTTTGTATTAAAAGATGATATTAACCCAATGTCTTCTGGCAAACACAACATATAAGCCAGTTCCCACAGCTGCTTTTATTTTCAACACATTTTTTTGTGTGTATGCTGACACTGGGGCTCCTTGCTCTTTTTTTTTTCTTTTTTCTTTTTTTGGTGAGTTGTGGGACTTGAAACTCAGGGCCTGAGTGCTGTCCCTGAGCCTCTTTGTGTTCAAGGCTAGTGTCTAACGCTCGAGCCACATCACCACTTCTGGTTTTTGAGCACTCTATTGGAAAGAAGAAACTCACAGGTACTTATCTGCCTGGGCTGGCTTCAAATCACAATTCTCAGCTCTCAGCCTCCTGAGTAGCTAGGATTACAGGTGTGAGCCACTGGCACCCAATGACCTCTTTATCTCCTTGCCTTTCCCACTCAAGTCTGATGCTCTACCAATTTAGCCACAGCTTCCCTCTGGCTTTTTGCTGGTTAATTGGAGATAAGAGTCTCATAGACTTTTCTGGCTGGACTGTCTTTGAAGTGTGATCCTCAGCTCTCAGTTTCTGAGTGGCTACAATTACATGTGTGAGCCCCTGATGCCCAGCATATTTTCAGTGCTTTTTCCCTCCGGGACCTTGGAAACCAGAACAGGATGCTGGGGTTTCAGCTTTTCTTCCAATGCCTTTGTTTGGAAGCAAGACATAGATAGATAGATAGATAGATAGATAGATAGATAGATAGATAGATAGATACATAGATACATAGATACATAGATAGATAGAGTCATTGATTTTGTGTGTGTGTGTGTGTGTGTGTGTGTGTGTGTGTGTGTGTGAGTGTCCGTGTGTGTCCGTGTCCCATTATTTCAAGTTCTCCTCATGCAACTTAGAAATACTTAACTGGGAAGAAGAACAGGGCCATTGCTTGGGAGATAGAATAGTGATAACTTGCCATGTGCTGATTAAAAGCAGTCATTTTACTGTGAAATACTCTGGCATGAAGACAGGGGAAATATTGAGCTTTAAACGTGGCAATGCTATGCTTTAGACAGGAGTTTCAGAGAGGGGTCTGTTCCATGATCACCCCCATCATGCCATGGGTTTCCTCTTAGTATGAGCTGAATACATGTGTTCTCTTTCTCTCTCTCTCTCTCTGTGTGTCTGTCTCTGTCGCGCTCTCTCTCTCTCTCGCTCTCTCTCTCTCTCCTGTCTCTCCCTCCCTCTTCTCGCTCCTCTTGCTCCTATGTATTCATATGAACACATGAGTTAGGTCATGTGAAGTGGCTATCTCCAAGCTAGGAAGAGTGACCTCACTAGAATTAAACTCTGTTGGACTCTGATCTTGGACTGTCCACGTGGTAGCCCTGTGAGAACATTCATTTCTGTTCTTTAATTCATGCAGTGCAAGGTATTTTGTTACAGCTGTCAGACACCTCTGCTGTGGTATGTGTTTATGTAGCCACCTACTTCCTGGTTTGCTTAAAGTGCAGACTTGACTATGTCTTCATGAAGGAAGAGGCGCAGCTGTTCAGGTGCTTCCAGGATCTTCTCTTCTCTGTCCCCTGGGCTCTGGGCCATGAGAAGATGGAAAGCCAGAGCTCAAGCAGGAGTGGTCAGCAAAGCCTACCAGGAGACCTTGGCAATGTAGACTCCTCTTCCAGGAATCAAGAGTCAGTGGAGTGCTGATGTCCACAGAATCTCTGTGGAATGTGAAAGTTTAATGCTATTTTTTTATGATATTTAAAGAATTTCCCTGCAAGTACTCATTAAATCTTCATTTCTAAAATTACTTATCCTTTTTTTTTATTCCTGTCTCTTGAGCCCATCTCCACTATGTATATAGATTGTGGTCCATTTGCTTTACAAAATCTGATCTATAAAACTGGGATACAGAGAGATTTTATTTTTCACTTTTGTCTAACCTGTTGTACCTTTCAGTCTCTTATGAAGACTACTGAATCTATCAATAGAAATCTCTCTATCTAGTACACCCACCAAGTATTTTTAAAGCTATTCATTAATCTTATCTTGTTCTTCTGGCTGTGAGGTTACTTTCATGAAGCTGCAATCTCCTGAGGTCATGGCATGTTTTTATCCAAATAGATTAAGTGGGCTATAGCCACGAAAGAGCTTGCATTAAGTGCCCACAAAGTTGGGAAGCAAATGCCAAGGAAGCGGCAAGATACTATTTTGTTTACTGGAGTTTTATTATCTGGTAAATTTTATGTGTTGGTGATGGAAACTTTTGGTCACTATTAGAATGATGAGGAAACTTACCATCATTTAGGTTTGTCTTTGTTTTTGAACATGAAATCTTGGGATTTTGAGGCTCTCTATTGGTGGTCATCTCTGTTCAAATGTATGACATAGTAGAACAGAAGTAAATAGGAGCATTTGCCTAGGATGAATGAGAATGTGTTTTCCTATCATGTAAAAGGTATCATTCAAGATTCAAGGCTCTGTAAGGGGCTTGAGGCAGTCACTAGGGCCCCAAGTAGTCTGGCAAGACTATAATCCCTTTTCCTTCTCCTTTAAAGGTAGGTAGAAGTCACGTGACTGGCAATGGCCAATGAAATGTGGGCAAATAGACATGCCTGCTCTAAGAGCTAGAGGCTAGTCTACCACATCCCCATCCCTTTGCCCTAAGTATTGTGAAGGTTTCCTGAGCTCCTGATTGACTGACTATGACGGGCCAAACTGAACAACCAGACCACAGATTTTTTTTTTTCTTCTTTATGAGGCACTAAGGATTAAACTAGGGCTTCAAACTTGCTAGGAAGCATTCTACTACTTGAGCCATACATTCTTTTTTTTTTTTTTTTTTCCAATCCTGGGGCTTGTACTCAGGGTTTGAGCACTCTCCCTGAGTTTCTTTTGCTTAAGGCTAGCATTCTACCACTCCAGTCAGAGCACCCCTTCTGGCTTTTTCTTTGTATGTGGTGCTGAGGAATTGAACCCAGGGCTTCGTGCATGCTAGGCAAGCACTCTACTACTAAGCCACATTCCCAGCCCCCTATTCAAACTTTGTTTCAACTTCCTCATGCTCATCTTGTTAAACTGTATGTTCATTGTTCAAGGGTTTAGTCCATGGATTTTCACTTCTGCATATCTTATATATATGCATATGATGATATGTTTACATGAAAGGTTATATTTTGGGGTCTAAGATCCACATATGAGAGAAAACACACATGTCTTTCTGGGTCTGACATACTTCATTCAGTATATCTTCATATCCATCCATTTCCTTGTAAATAACATTATTTCATTCTTCCTGATAACTATATAAAATTCCATTTTGTATATATATGTACATATATGTACATGCACAAATATACATGTCTGTATGTACAATGCTATAGTAAGCATGGATGTTGAGGTGCCTTTGTTGTATCCTGTCATGCAGGCTTTCAGATAAATTCCAGAACAGTATCACTGGATCATAGGGTAGCTATTTGGTGGGTTGTCTGAGGAACCTACATACTGATTTTCATAGTGGTTGCACTAATCTAATTTGTATCAACAGTGCATTAGAGTCCTTTCTTCCCCACCTTTCACCAGCATTGGTTCTTGTTCATACTCTTGATGATGATCAATCTGACTGGAATGAGATGGAAACTCAGTGTTGTTTTGATTTGCATTTCCTTTATGGCTTGGTATGTTGAACATTTCTCCATGTATTTATTGGCCATATGCGATTCTCATTTTGTTATTTGAAAAATGTAATGACCTGGTGTTGGAGCGCTTCTTAGAATTAATTCCTGACACCTGACTTCCAAAAGAAGGGATGCAAATATGTGTCAGCTTGGCATTTCTATTATGTAACCTTGAAAATTACTCCCTTGACTACCTTTGATTTTGATTAGATTTTCTTTCCCTTTTACACTCATGTTTCCTCTTTTTAATTTCTTACACTATACCAAGGCAGACTCAATTCTTCTCTGATCCCTGTGCATATTAATTTGCAATTGATTTGAACTAGTTTTTGGTGGGTTATCTCATCTCTAGACCTTTCTACTTCCTGGTTGTAACTCTGAGCCCTCTTTCCATTCCCTCCCCGTAAACCTATTCCCCAAATAATGTCCAGGAGATTTACAGGGTTTATGTAAAGAGCACTCTAGATTCTTTGTAAATAAATGGCAGGGGAGAAGATCTTGTGAATAGATTCCTAAAAGCAAGAGATAATAAAAGCAAGGCTCCAGTAGGAAATTAAAAACAGAAGGTTTCCTCTTGGTTAAATTTCTAATTAGTTGGTGAAATGGGATCTGAAGAATTGTAGATAATGAGCAAGGTTTCCAGAACAGTTAATTGTTTTGGAATACTTAGTACTTAAACTCTATACATTTTCTGAAGTGTTTATTACTATATATTCTTAGGACCATAGTTGTAAAATATCTATTGATAATATTTTTATGAGTATTTTTCTTCCTTCAGTGGACAAAATGGAATACATTAAGACATGAAATGCAAAGGAATATGATGAAGTAGTAAACCATAAATAGAAACTGTAGATACATGTGACATGGGTGAATCTTGTCAATGGCTATTTGAAAAGGAAGGTCCTGAAAAGGAAACCCATATAATGACTTTGCAGAAAATTTGCAGCCATAAAAATTTCTATAACACTTTTTTTTCTTTTTCTCTTTTTGCCAGTCCTGGGGCTTGAACTCAGGGCCTGGGCACTTCACCTGAGCTTCTTTTGCTCAAGGCTAGCACTATACCACATGAGCCACAGTACCACATCTCGCCTTTTCTGTTTATGTGGTACTGAGGAATCGAACCCAGGGCTTCATGCATACTAGGCAAGCACTCTACCACTAAGCCACATTCCCAGCCCCTCTTTCTTTTACCAAAGGAAACAAACACAGAATTCAGGATAGTGGTTTTGGTTGGGGGGAGGGGTTGTTCCTCAGTCATGTCATGACTTCTACAAAGCCTGTTCAGGTGAGTCCCTCTTCTGCCTCAGGTCTTTGCAAAACGCCACCATGATGATTTTCATCACTCATAGAAGGGTCCTCCCTGATCTACTGTGTCCCATCCCTTCCACAGGGAAGCTGATGATGATCTTTGTATTATCTTTACTGCATTTAAGTGGTATCTGAAGTTATCTGTTCCCATGTGTGTTTATGGTTTCTCTGGTTAGAATTAATCCCCAAGAGAACAAGGATTCTAATGATGGATGGATAGATTTGCACTCCTGAGGGGACTGAGTACCTCAAAGCCTGTGCTTGCTAGACAGGCTCTCTACCATTTGAGCCATGGCTGTTGCCCCTTTTTCCTTAGGTTATTTTCAAGTTAAGGGCTTGCTTTATGTTTCTCTGGTTCACTGAAGATGACAGGCATGTGCCATCATTGTTGGCATTAGTTTAAGTTGGAGTCTTGTGAGCTTCTTTGAACTGGGAGTCCCTGTTCCCTGTTCTCCATCTCTAAATAGGATTCTAGAGTTGACTGACTATGCTCAACGAGGTTGATTGGCTCACCTTTGAGTTCCTTGACCTCAGAGCATTGCTTCCCCTACCCCTACCCCCAGCATAGAAAGCATTCAAACAACAGAAAGAAGAGAAAATAGAGAGTTAAATTGAGAAATGAACTCATTATTGCCTTGTGGGGCCAGATTATGTTGCTCCCAGTGAACATGCCCCAAATCCTTCCATATTTCTGGAATACTATTATACAGGATGTAAAAACAGGGGCTTACAGCTAGAATGGCAACTAATGAATGCTGTGAACCATTAGTGTACATTTTAATAAATATCGCCAAAGAAATAGGCCAACATCAATAGTCTGAGTTCGTATTTCTGTACAGTGAACATCAGTTTCCTGATGATCAGAACTGGGTTAATTGACTGACAATGTGTCTTCCCTTTTAGGGAAATGAACATTATCAGCTCCAGCCAATTTGTTTTTCTTAGCTGAGAAATCACTCTTGAATTTCAAAAGGCATTTGCCTGGCCCTTGTTCTCTTTCCTTTGATGGGAATGGTTTAGCAGGAATATTCACTAGAACCACACCATTAAAATGCTTCATGTATTTTTCATGGGCTATTGCCTCCATTTGCACACTTCATGGGAACCCTCCCCCTCCCCAGCACTCACAGGCCAGGGATTTTCTCACAGTCACCCTGGGCAAAAGACTTCTGCTGCTGGCAGCCTATCTCAGTCACCTTCAGTGATTTCTGCTAAACAACCCCCTTTCCTGAGCCTTGGAGAGCATCCTGGGAAAGGAATTCAAGGTCAGCTTAACATGCTCCCTTGCTGAAGGGAGCCCTGTGCCATCTGTTTCCCCACAGCCCACCTGCCCACCCCCCCATCTCATGGGCTCTTTGCTCCCTTCCCCCCTCCCTTGCTGGCTCTCAATGAGAGCACTTGGGTTCTCCCTGAGTTCAACTAATTCTGCTTCTTGACAAAGAGCCCTGTCACTGCTGAGGTCCCTTTCCCCTTGCTCAAGGCAAGGAGACCTTTAGCTTGAAGGGGCACCTTGGTGGGAGGGGCCTGGACTCACTCAGTCCATCTTCCCAGCCCTGCTTCACTGAGCCAGGCCTTGACTCCCCATGTCAGTGTCATTTGAGGTAACCTTTTGGGGTCTACAGTCTCCTTGAAGTGTGCAAGGATCCACATGGTACAATCATGATACAAACATGGTACGAGGGAAAGAAAATAGTCTTCCAGCTGCCTGTTACTCATGGGTATAATCCTTCCTACATGGGAGGCTGAGAAGGAAAGGAATGCAGTTCAAGACCAGCCAAGGCAGAAAAATTTACAGAACTCCTTTCAACCTGTAACTGGATATGGTGACACATATCTGTCATCCCAAGCTATGGGGAAGACTGAAATTGGATAGATCATGGTATCAGGGCAGCCCAGACAGAAAACTCCATGACACGCTATCTCAAAGGAGAGAAACTGTCTGTGATCCCAGTGGCAGGAATCCTAAAAGTAGGTAGATTGCAGCTCAGTTGCATTCCTGATAGGAAGCAAGGCCCTGTCCTAAAATTAACTAGTGAAAAACAGAGCTGGGGGCAGGATTCCTTCATGGTGGTATTGCACCAGCCTGGCATAAGGTCTTCAGTTCAAATTTCAGTACTGAGAGGGAAGGGGAAGCAAGGAAGAAGAGAGTAGGGTCAATAGAGAGGAAAGAATTGTTAGGTTAAACTTCACTGTGGAAATGGCCTAAAGAAGCACAATGAGGTTGGAAGAGTGACACAAATGGTAGAGCACCAGCCATGACCAAGCATTTTAGGTGATATCAGAAGGCTCTGAGTTTAAGTTCATTTGCCTGGTGCCAATGACTCATGCTTGTAATCATAGTTACTAAAGAGTCTGAGATCTGAAGGATTACAGTTCAGAGCTGATGTGGGAAAAAAAAGTCTATGAAATTCCGTGTCCAATTAGCTAGTGAAATGTTGGCCTTAGAAGCATGACTCAAATGGTAGAGTAACAGCCAAGCAAGCAGCTGAGGGAGAACTCAGAACTCTAAGTTCAAGCCTTAGCACCACACTCCCCCAAGAAGTGAAAGAGGATACTAGCCCTGCAAGGGGAGCAGTTGGAACTAGACATACACATTGATAAGCAGTTGCTGTCGTCTTTCTTCCCAGAACACCATCATATTTGATTGTAATACAATTCGTTTTTTGGTGGTTTTTTTTTTTTTTGCCAGTCCTAGGGCTTGAATTGAGGGCCTGGGCACTGTCCCTGAGCTTCTTTTGCTCAAGGCTAGCACTCTACCCCTTGAGCCACAGTGCCACTTCCCGCTTTTTCTGTGTATGTCGTATTGAGGAATCGAATCCAGGGCTTCATGTATGCTAGCCAAGCACTCTACCACTAAACCACATTCCCAGCCTCTTACAACTGAAACCCTCAGATATTTGAGAGGAGCAAAACAATCTGGGAGGGTTGCTCTATAATAACTCACTTATTGTGTTCTAGAATAAGTAAGATCATTGGACCATATTATCTTAGCTTCCAATAGGAAAGTGTTTAGATAGTTATAATGATTTATACCTTTTGGAAGGATAAACATGAGAGAGGCTGCAAGAATATTTTTCATCAATTAAATTTTCAAAATTTACTGAATCTTTTCTTTTAATCTTAGTTTATATATAAAACACAAAATTTGCATATGACCAGGAAGTTTTGTGGTATTTCAATACAGATAGACATCATGAAGTGTTCAAAGGCGGTTCAACATCTATCTTTTCAGGCATTCAGCATATCTTTACATTTAAAATTCTTCTAGCTTTCTTAATGCTGAGTGTAATTGTTTTCTAAAGTCATCTTAGCATGTAATAATAGCACACCCGAACTTCTTGATTCTATGAATTTGGCATGTAACTTTAGAAGAGTTATTCTGTTTCGTCATTGGACAGTGTGAAGTTTCAAACGCAGGGCCCACATATTCATAGGCAGGTGCTCTGCCACATGAATCACTCCTCCGGCCCTTTTTACTCTAGTTAATTTTTCAATTAGGGTCTTGCATTTTGGCCTGTGCTGGCCTCAGACAGCACCCCTTCTATGTATAGCCTCTCGAGTAGCTTGGATTACAGTCTTGCACCACGATGCCCTAGAAGAGCTTTTGGTTTACAGAAAAAATTGCAACAGTAGTAAAAAGGGTTTTTATGAACTGCATATCTGGTTTATCCATTACACTAGAGCAGTCATTTGTCACAATGGACACATTAAAATTGGAACATTTTTATCAACTAAAGTCTACAAGGTTGTCTTATTCCCTAAGATATCATTTAAGTCTTTTTTTTTCTTTTTTTCAAGATCCAGTTTGCCACATTGCTTCTAGTCACCATGACTCCTTGTCTCCTCAGATTCCTCGGTAGAGATTTTCACATTCTCCTTGTTTTATTCTAACACACTACAGGCATAAAGAAAGTGTTTGAGTGTGTGGTATGTGTATGTTGTGTGCTATGTGTGTGGAGAATATGGTATGATGTATGTGTGGTATGTTTGATATATGCCTCTGTGTGTGTGTTTGAGTTTTTTTTTTATAAAGGGATTTCTCTTTACATTTTCATATACCTTGTTTTGCATACCTAATCATGTCTGAAGAGACTGAGGTAAAAATTTGGAGACGAGTGATGTTGATAGAGCTATGTTGGGCCCCCTAACTATGCTTTGGTTTGGGGTGTTTGTCTGGGGCCTAGCTGTTATGGCATGCTTGCCCTATCTTAGTGTGAATTTCCTGAGATGATTTATTATTCATCAAGAGTCAGTTTCCCTCTAAATAATTCACTTAGCTGATGATTGCCTTTTTACTTTTTTTATTTTTTTATTTTTTTTATTAATTGGACATAAATTTTTTACAAGGTGTTGTGCAAAGAGGGTGCAGTTACATAGTAGGGAAGTGTGTACATTTCTTATGATATCTTACGACCTGTTTTTCTATCCCTTGTCTAGGTCAGGTTGACATATATGCAATATACAATGTATCAAGAACATATACAGTATTCACAGACTTGGTCTCTACTGTCTCTCCGTCTCCCTTTGTTAACAGTCATATATCAGGGAGATCATGCCCCTTTGTTTTCTGTGTTCTAGGCTTGTCTCACTCAACATTATTTGTTCGAGTTCTGACCATTTCCCTGCGAATAACAGTATTTCACCATTCCTAATCACTATGTAGTATTCCATTGTGTATAAGTACCATATTTTTTGGATCCATTCGTCTGTGGAGGGGCATCTGGGTTGTTTCCATATTTTAGCTATTGTGAATTGTGCCGCGATAAACATGGAAGTACAAATGCCTTTTTGATATCTTGGATTTTGCTGTTTAGGTTAGATGCCTAGGAGTGGTATGGCTGGGTCATAGGGTAGGTCTATATTGAGCTTTTTGAGAAACCTCCATACTGTTCTCCAAAGTGGTTGTACTAATTTGCACTCCCACCAACAATGGAGAAGGGTTCCTCTTTCCCCACAGCCCCTCCAGCATTTGTTGTTTCCTGAGTTCAGAGTATAGGCCATTCTAACTGGGGTGAGGTGGTATCTCAGGGTTGTTTTTATTTGCATTTCCTTTACTAGCAGGGATGTTGAGCATTTCCTCATATGTTTCTTTGCCATTTTTATATCTTCTCTTGTGAAGTCTCTCTTTAGCTCTTTTGCCCATTTCCTAATATGTTTATTGGGCTTGGAGGGGCTTAGTTTTATGAGTTCTCTGTAGATGACCGATATCAGGCCTTTGTCTGTTGCTGTGCTGGTAAATATCCTTTCCCATATCGTTGGCTGTCTTTCTATTTTGGTGGCTATGTCCTTAGCTGTGCAGAAACTTTTTAATTTGTAGTAATCCCATTTGTCGAGTCTTTCTCCTATTTGTTGTGCCCCTGGGACTCTATTCAGGAAGTTCCTTCCTGTGCCTATAAGTTCTAGTGTCTTTCCTACTCTGTCCTTCAGTAGTTTCACGGATTCAGGTCTGATGTTGAGGTCCTTGATCCATTTTGAGTTGATCTTGGTGCATGGTGATAGGCTTGGGTCTACTTTGAGTTTTCTGCATATGGCTGCCCAGTTCTCCCAGCACCAGTAGTTGAAGAGGCTATGTTTATTCCATTGTATGTCTTTAGCTCCTTAGTCGAATATCAGTTGGCTGTAAGAGTGCGGTTTTATTTCTGGGTCTTCAGTTCTAATCCATTGGTCTTCCGATCTGTTTTTATACCAATACCATGCTGTTTTTGTTATGATGGCCTTGTAGTAGAGCTTGAAGTCAGGTATTGTGATACCTCCTGCACTGCTTTTTTTGCCTAGAATTGCTTTGGCTATTCTAGTTTTTTTGCTGTTCCATATGAATTTATGGATTGGTTTCTCTATTTCAGTGAAGAATGTGGCTGGGATTTTGATAGGCATTGCATTGAATTTGTGTAACAGTTTGTGCAATATGGCCATTTTCACTATATTGATTCTGCCTACCCATGAGCATGGGAGGTCTTTCCATCTCCTTGTGTCTTCTTTGATTTCCCTTATTAAATTTTTGTAGTTTTGGGCTGGGGATATAGCCTAGTGGCAAGAGTGCCTGCCTCGGATACACGAGGCCCTAGGTTCGATTCCCCAGCACCACATATACAGAAAACGGCCAGAAGCGGCGCTGTGGCTCAAGTGGCGGAGTGCTAGCCTTGAGCGGGAAGAAGCCAGGGACAGTGCTCAGGCCCTGAGTCCAAGGCCCAGGACTGGCCAAAAAAAAAAAAAATTTTTTGTAGTTTTCATTGAATAGTTCCGTCACGTCCTTGGTTAAGTTGATCCCTAGGTACTTTATTCTTTTTTTGGCTACTGTAAATGGAATTGTTTCCATAATTTCCCTTTCTGTTTGTCTATTGCTGGTGTACAGAAAAGCTGCTGACTTTTGTGGGTTGATTTTGTATCCTGCTACTTTGCCAAATTGGTTTATTAGGTGTAGAAGTTTGGGTACTGAGTTTTTTGGGTCCATCAGATATAAGATCATGTCGTCTGCGAATAGGGATAACTTGATTTCTTACTTGCCGATGTGGATCCCTTTGATGTCCTCCTCTTGCCTTATTGCTATGGCTAGGGATTACAGCACTATGTTGAACAGAAGTGGGGAGAGTGGGCATCCTTGTCTTGTTCCTGAGTTTAGAGGGAATGATTTAAGTTTCTCTCCATTTAATATGATATTAGCAGTTGGTCTGTTGTATATGGCTTTTATTGTTTTGAGGAATGTTCCATCTATTCCTGTTCTCTCCAAAGCTTTTAATAGGTATGGATGTTGTATTTTGTCAAAGGCTTTTTGGGCATCGACTGAGATAACAATGTGATTCTTGATTTTAGTTCTGTTTATGTGGTGAATTACGTTGATTGATTTACGGATGTTGAACCATCCTTGTGACTGAGGGATGAAGCCTACTTGGTCATGATGTGTGATATTCTTGATCAGTTTCTGGATCCTATTAGCTAATATTTTATTGAGGAGCTTTGCATCTGTGTTCATTAGTGATATTGGTCTGTAGTTCTCTTTTTTTGTTGGATCTTTGCCTGGTTTGGGAATGAGTATGATATTAGCTTCGTAGAATGAGTTTGGGATTTCTCCCTCCATTTCTATTTCACGGAAGAGTTTGAGGAGTATTGGAATTAGCTCCTCACTAAAGGTTTTGTAGAATTTGTTGGTGAATCCATCTGGGCCTGGGCTTTTCTTAGTAGGGAGGTTCTTGATTGCCTCCTGTATCTCACCGTAAGTTATTGGTTTATTTAGTTGATTTATTTCTTCTTGGTTCAGTTTGGGCAGTTTGTACTTCTCTAAGAATTGATCCTTTTCTGTAAAATTATTGTTTTTTGCTGAGTAGAGGTTTTGGAAATAGCTCCTTATGATTGTTTGAATATCGTGTGTACTTGTTGTAATTTTTCCAGTGGAGTCCCTGATTTTACGAATATGTGTCTCTTCTTTTTTTGTAAGTCTTGCAAGGGGTCTGTCAATTTTGTTTATTTTCTCAAAGAACCAGCTTTTAGTCTTATTTATTTGTTGAATGGTCTTTCTATTTTCAATCAGATTTATCTCTTCTTTAATCTTTGTGATCTCTCCCCTCCTAGTCGTTTTAGATTCTGTCATTTCTTGTTTCTCCAGTTGTTTTAGTTTCATCGTGAGGGTATTCACCTGCTCTGCTTCCATTCTTTTAATGTGGGTGCTGAGTGCAATGATCTTGCCCCTCAACACTGCCTTAGCTGTGTCCCATAGGTTTCTTTGTGATGTGTTTTCTTTGTCATTGTGGCTTATGAATTCGTTGATTTCATCTTTAATTTGATCTGTGGCCCAAGTGTTGGATAGCAGCGTGGGGTTTAGCCTCCAAGAGTGTGTATAGGCTCTGTGGTATCCTTTGTTGTTGAGGGTTACCTTTAATCCACTGTGATCAGATATAATACATGGGATGACGTCAATACTTTTGTATTTGCTGAGGTTCTTTGTGTGGGCTATGACGTGGTCTATTTTGGAATATGTTCCATGGGTTGCTGAAAAGAAGGTGTATTGGGTCTCTGTGGGGTGAAAGGTTCTATATAGGTCTGTTAGATCCATTTGGGAAATGGTGTTATTTAGGTCCTCAGCTCCCTTACTAATCTTCTGGGTGTTGGATCTGTCTCTTGGAGAGAGAGGAGTATTAAAGTCACCCACTATGATTGTGTTTGCGTCTATCTTGCTCTGTAATTCTTTGAGAATTTGTTTGACATATGTCGGGCCTCTTTTGTTTGGTGAGTATACATTTATCACCGTGATTTCTTGATTCTGGATTTTTCCTTGTATTAATATGTAGTGTCCTTCTTTGTCTTTTTGAGTGAACTTTAAAGAGAAGTCCAGCTAGTCTGAGATCAGGATGGCTACACCTGCCGTTTTGGTGGATGCATTTGCTTGGTAGATCTTGCTCCATCCTTTCACTCGAAGCCTGTTTTTGTCCCTTGCTGTAAGGTGGGTCTCTTGTAGACAGCAGATGTCAACTTTTTGTTTGCGAATCCATTCTGCCAGTCTGCTCCTCTTTATCGGGGAGTTTAAACCATTTATATTTAAAGAGATCAAGGATAAGGGTGTTTTTTCTCCTTCCATTTTCTTGGTGGGCTGTTTTTTCTTCTTTTTTTTTTTCTTGTCTTTAGTGAGCTTGTATTTCTGCTGGACTTTGGCTATTGAAGTTTCTTTCTGATTCTGTCTGTGTGTCTTTTACGATCTCTGTTGGCTGGGGTTCCCCTCTTAATATTCGCTGTAGGGCTGGTTTTTTATTCATATACTCCTTTAGCTCCTCTTTGGTGTGGAAAGATCTGGTTCTCCCTTCGAATGTGAACTCCAATTTCACTGGAGATTTGATCCGAGGTTGTAAATTGTTATTCTGGAGTACTTGGATGGTGTTCTTCCACTCACTTCGAGCTTGGTAAGTTTGTGTGGATAAGTCGGATGTTATTCGAATCCTCTTCCCATTGAAAAAAGTTTCCTTCTTCGCTTTGGCTGAATTCAGAATTTGCTCTTTAATCTTGAGGTCTGTAGTCTTGAATATTATGTGCCTTGGGGTAGCTTTCCTGGGGTCTGTCCTGCCAGGTGTCCTATAGGCTTCAGTTACCTGGATGGGGTCCCCTGTGAGATTGGGGAAGTTTTCTGCAATAACTTTATTGAGAACATGATTAAGCCCTCTGCTCTGGTATTCGGCTCCTTCTTCTATTCCAATTATGCGCAGATTATATCTCTTGTCTTTGTCCATTAGTTCCTGGATTAGTCTTCCCTGAAGCTTCACCTTTTCTTGGAGTGTGGTCATTTTCTGGTTGTTGTCAGCTGCTTCATCGTCCAGGCAAGAGATTCTGGATTCTATATGGTCTACTCTTTGTGTTATGGTTTCAATTGCGGAGTTTATGGATGTCAGAGAGCTATTTATGGTTGTCATATCAGCTTTGATTGTGGAGATTTCTTCCTTTAAAGAGTTGTATTTTAAAACTATTTTTTCATGCATTTCAATTCTCAGGATGTGGAGATTTTCTTTAAAGGCAGCTTGCATTGTATCCATTTTTGCTTCCATTTCTTTAAAGCAGGCTTGCATTGTATCCAGTTTTGCTTCCATTTCTTTCTTGGTTTCCTGGGTGTCCTTCCAGATTTCCGCTCTAAATTCCTGGAATTGTTTTCTGATTTCATTTCTTACGCTTTCGATCATTCCTGTTAACATGGCCTCATTTGTTTTTTTAGTCTCCATCTCCTCTTCAGTCGTGCTGCTTTTTGGAGATGGCGAGTTGGCTTGCCCTTTGATGAACTGAGTTATGTTTCTTTGTGATTTGCGCATCTGGATGGCTTCTCAGGTTTGGTTTGTAGCTCCTCCCTCCCTCCTGTGTAGACGTGTCTATGGCAGCAGGTGCTGCTGCTGTGGCCCCGCCCACCAGGGCAGGGTACGCCTACCAGAGTGGGCTCTGTCGCCGGGGGCCCCACCCTCCTGTGCGCTGTGCGTCCACTGCAACAGGCACTTTGGCGGGATATGCCTCCCAGAGCAAGTCCTGGGTTGTTGGGTTGTGCTTGGGCCCTCCCACGAGTCCGTTGGGGGGCGCGGTATGTGTGGCGTCCAGTGGGATCGACTGTCCTGGTGTGGCTTGGCACCTTCAGACCTCACCTCTGCTGTGAGTGGGGGACGTGATCAGGCTCAGGTGACCCTGCTGGGCTGGAATTGCCCACCAGTGCCTGTGATTTTAGTTGTAAGAGTCTGCGAGGTCCAGGCACCTCGGGTGGGGTTTGCACAACCGGCCGTCTCCTGGCCCCTGTTGGGAAGGGGGCGGGGCCGGTTCTGCCAGTTCAGGAACCTGTGGGGTGTTGGTGCTTCTGGGTCCTTCCCCTGCTAAACTGACTTCCCAGCGCCTGATGGGAGCTTCCCGCCTGATTTGGGGGTTCTTTGTTCCCTCAGGGGTGGGGGAGGGGGAGGGAGGGCAATCACTTTTGCTGCTTTGTGTGTGTGTCCCGCGCAGCCGTTGGCCCTCCAGGGGTTGGCTAAGTGTCGTGGTGGCTTCCCTAGTTCCCGGTTTCTGCCGTGCTGAGTTCCCTTGCCCGAACCCGGTGTGGACCCGGACTTCTCGTCGCTGCCGGTGTGTGTCCTGGTCCGCACCCTACCTTGTGTCCGGGGGGTCTCCCGCTATATGAATTCTGCGCTATTGGCAGCCTGTCTGCCAGTCGCCGGGTTCCCCTTTCCCAGCCTGGCCCTGTTTGGGCCAGGGTCGGCTGGTGGGGGGAGGGTGCCCCGGTGAATCTCCGGCTCCGTGTAGGTTTTCGGTTCTTCTTTTTTGCTCCTTTTTATTTTCCTGCATTTCTCCACTGCTTCTGGCTGCTAGTTTTGCTGGGTTCTTGATGGGGTGTTGGGTGTTGGAGTTCCCAGCTCACTATGCCGTTGGAGCGAGTCGGGGTGCCTCCCTATTCTATCGGCGCCATCTTTCCTCCTTGATGATTGCCTTTTTAATCACCACCAACAACACACACAAACAGAAGTCCTTAGCAATTTCAACTGGCTGTGCTGCTATCTTTAGGAACATTTGTCTTGCTATATCCCCTCTCCTTTTAAAGACATCTAGTTTTCTATGACATTGTTTACTTTCATTATGCTTTAATTATGGGATTCTGATAACCATGGAGGAGTAAGAGAGACAAAAACTGGGGTTTTGTGGATGATTCAATGCTAAAGCAAAGGCAAGGTGTTTAATAGCCATGAACAGTTACTGTTCCTGCCAAGTGTTTCCCAAAGGCAGGGGCTTTGTTGCTCTCACACAAGCCAAAATGGGGACACGTCCTCCCACAGTTCCCTCCCATAGTTTCCCTAACTACTTATACAAGCTCAGGCCTTTCATCTGATTTGTGTGTTTGTGTGTGCCTGTGTTTCAGTTGTTAGTCTGGTATAGCTGGCTCTCCCTTGGCAGAAGTTTTTTTTAAATGACAGACATTTTGGGTGAACATATAGCTTCTCTAAATGAATGGTTGACCCCTCAGTGTGCATTATGAGATGGGTTGAAGAGAATTTTTAGTTAAGAAGCTGTAATTGAGACGACTGTTACAAGAGTTCACTGGCTTTTCACAAATTTGGTTTAGTTTGGCTGCAAGCAAGCAGAAAGTCTGTTGTTGGTGGCTATAGTAACAAGTACACATGAGAAATATGGACACAGGCAGTTTGCAGGTATGGTTCAGCTGCTGGGAATGCGACCACACACCCATGTTTTTCAGTGCCCTCTGCTCTACTCTCACTAGCATGTCAGTTTTCATCATTGTACTTATAGCCTTGTGTTGCCATTGGAAAGTCAGCTCAGAGGTTAACCTCAGCCCTTGCATCCTATCAAAGAAGAATTCAAGCAAGGTGTGAAGCACAATAGAATTGTTAGAAAGTCTATTGAAAGCTTACCCTGTGAAAGCATGGGGGCAGGATGAGCCAGAGTGTGCTCCTCCAAATGCAATAGCACCTCACCGTATTTTGCCATCATCAGCGTCCATGCAAAAATGTTAGTTACCTAATGCAAATTTCAGGGGTGATGACTCCCATCAAGAACTTAGTCCTGGCTCATTCCAAACAAAGAAAAGACACTGAAGCATTGGAAAGCTCAAGGACAGCTGGCAGGACAATGCATGTCAGGCTGTGCAGGAATTCCACAGCAGCAGAAGTAACCTTTCCTATTTGTCACTTATTGGGAGAGAATTAAGGAAGACAGGATCTGGTCATTGGGTAGAGCTTTGTTTTGGTGTGGATCCTAAGAGACAAGTGTGTATTGTGTGTCTAAGCATACCCAGAACACGGGATTGACTGCATATGATCAGGGTCCTAGCTGTGTATATGCTATTACAGAATTGCTGTCTCATAGAGATTGGTAGCCTGGAACTAGAGTTCTAGGTATTGTGGGTCAAAAGGTCATTATAGGGTCCTGTCCTTATCTCCTATGAATACACACTGACTGGGTAAGGGCTTTGCTTGGCTGGACAAGCTTGAGACTTGGTGCCAGATTATCTGGTCCCAGGAATTTTATCAGCATCTTTATTAGCACTTTTATTGGGCTCTTGGGGAGATTATTTGGGGCCCTTGAGTGTTTCTTACACATGGTGGATCTTATGGGTGGGTATGTGGGCTGCCCAGTGGCCCTGGTAACCATGGTGAGTAGCTCTCTACCTGTTTCCCTGGCAACCAGGGATCCTTTGACAGCCTCCTGCCTCAGTGGTTACAAAGTGGCAGCTATGGCTATAGATTTTCTGGGAGGCAAGCCTGGAGTGTGCTGGCAATGGGTCTCTACATCTTAAGTAGCTTTAGCAGTGTCACATGGCCATGCCAGTTAGAAAGAAAGGTTAGAAGGTTTGGTATTAAATTGACATATTGAGAATTCAAATAACATGAAAGAGGCTTCAGCCAAGAAGTGAGAGGAAGTGGATGCCGATAGGGCAAGTACCTGCCAATCACCAGCCTATTATGTATTGTAAGAGAGTTTGCTGCAAGGCATCAAATGTAAAAAAAAATGCCACCACTGTGAAAGTGGACGCTGTTGCCTCTGTGTCATGCCAATTCCGCAGTTAAGATGGGAATACAGGAAACACTGGTGGCCATTCCATACGAATGTGCTGGTTGATGTCCTTGCTCTAGCCATGAGGTCCTTGAACACTAACCTTGCTGTGTATAGGGGGCTGGGGAAAGCAAGTTAGCCTTGCTTTATTATAGAAGATTGTAGTCTTTCTTTTGCCTATCTCAAGAATGTAATAACCTGAGAGTGAGAAAAATCCATGAAGGCACAGCTAAAGGTGGAAAGGGGTTTTATTTACAAAGGAACTTTATTTACAACCCCAAACCCAGAAACAGAACAGCCTCCATATCTCCAATACTGGCCTGCGACTAACTTGTCCTTGGCCAATTACCCAGAACCCAGAGTCCAGACCAGCTCTGACTTCCAAAACTCGGAAGGAGTGAGCTTCTATCTATTCCTCCTTCCTGCAGGCCTCATCTCTCCTCAGGCCTCAGGCCTCTCCACAGGCCTCAGGATTCAGACTTGTCTACAGGCCTCAGGCTTTACAGCAGGGTCAGAAACTGCACCTCTCATCTCTGCTCAGCTCTTCAGCTACTCCGGCAGGCATTGCCTGCTTTCCTCTCTTCTCCCTCTCTCCCTCTTTTCCTCCACACAGGCACCATATATATATATATATATATATATATATATATATATATATATATATATATATATACACCCTCTGGCCCTTTGGCACCCTGCCCCCCTCCAGCAGTTGGGCCCACGTGGAAATGCCACCATGGCAGTGATACCAGCATGGGGTGGGACTTCCTAGGCTGCCCTTCCACCAGTCCTGATGCCCCACACATTCCAGCAGCCTTGACCACTGTCCAACCACCTATGACCACTCCTTAATTCCATGCCCCTCCAATCTACATGGCAGTAACACCAGCACAGGGTGGGACTTCCCACCACCCTGGTTATTACAAAAGTGAAGAAAGAATTAAGGAGAACACATAAGAATATAAAACCTACCTTTTAAATTCTATAGATATTCACATAAAATGCTTACTTTGATGCCTTGATTATCTGCAGGAGATCACTAGGGACAGAGGCCTGATGATAATTAACACCTACACTTAGAACAAAACACAAAGCCTCAGTGGGCTGCAGATTTCCGTATCCACTAGCACGGTACTGTAGGTAGAAAGGGCTTGCCTGCCTCAGATTTTCCTTTGCTTTTTTCCCAGCCCTCTTCTGCTGTGTCTTGCTGGGTAATGAACCATAATTCTATAGGTTGGCTGATCTGGGGTGGGGGTTCTCACTAGGGTGTCTCATGTTCTTGCCCTCATGTGACAGCTGGGGTTCCAGTACATGATCTGCCCCTGTGCATTGAGTGTGCACATTCTGGTAGCTCAGCTCAGAAGTCAAAGCTTCCAGAAGACCAAGCAGGTTGTTGCAAAATGTCTTTTGATCTGGCTCTGTGAAGGAGGATTGTGTGTACTCTTTGCATTTGTGTGGGACCACACAGGTGATGTGGGCAGGCAGACCTAGTGGTGGGATGTACAATATGTACCATCTTTGGAGACAAGCCACAGCCCCTGCCCTCTCAGCAATTCTAAGAACCAGAAGAAGCTAGTGAGAAAGAGAAGCAAAGGGTGAAGATGCTGCCATGTGCAGCAGATAATGAACCCAGGATGCTTGGAGGTGCCACCCTGGTACCTTAGAGGACTCTTTTCCTGCCATGTGAAGCATGGGAGGTGTGAAAGATGACAGCATTTTTAGCTCTCTGCCCTCTGCATTGACCTTTTCAGAACACACACAAAAAGAAGTCAAACCACTCTGGAAAGCACTATCAAGGTTCATCAAAAGACTAAACATAGAGCTATCCTATGGACCAGAATTCTAGTCCTAAGCATTTATCCAACAAAGCACAAACAAGTCCACAGTAAAGCTACCAGCAAAACCATGTTCATTGAAGTTTATTGACCATAGCCAAGATATGGTATCAGCCCAGATGCCCCTCGGTGGACAAATGGATCAAAAAACTGTAGCATATATACTCAATGGAATTCTACTCACCCATAAGGAAGAATGATAGTGTACCATTTGTAAGGAAATGGAAAGACTTGAAAAAATTAAGTGAAGAAAGCCAGATCCAGAGGTTGCATATTTTCTCTCCTTTGTGGTAGCTAAAATGTGCCTGCAAATCTACAAGTAAACACACTGCATGGTTAAAACAACAACAAAAAAGCCACTAGGACATGATAAATTATACAGGTCTCTAGGTATTCAGACACAGTGAGACACACAGAGAAGAATGCTCTTAGAAGAGTAACTCAAGAGTGCAATACCTATGTGCATCTAAATACTGTAGATAAAAATGAATTCCAGGAAATGAAAACAGAGGGTTTTTTTCTTTTTTGGTATTTTCTTTTCCTTTTGTCTTGTTTGTTCATTTACCTGTCTTTGGGAAAGCAAATAAGGCTAAGGGGGTGCACAGAAATGAAGAGACAAAGGGTGAACCAGTACAACAGTCATACTCAATAGACACTATGTTGAAAATGAACTATACAACTTGTGAGTGGAATGGGAGGTAAAGCCATGGGCAGCAAAAGAAGAGGTGACATTGTTCATAATGAAATGTATACTTTATCTAACTTATATAACTGCGATCCCTCTCTACATCACCTTTATAATAACAATTTTAAAATGCATAAAAGGAAAAAATCTTAACTTTTTAAAGTTTCTTTTAATGTTAAGTGTTGGAAAGCAGAAAAAAAAACCCAACTACATGTAACAACCCTAGGCTGAAATAGAAACTCATCCTGAGCTTTGGTGTGCTATTTCTATTCTTTATGGGCAGCTGTCTCCTCCTGCTCAGGGCAGAGAAGAGAATATTCTATCCTACAAAAAATGGGATTGATGTTGCTTTTAACAGCACTGTCTTTCTTTCCTCTTTGCATCAAGGATACAGAGCACATTTAAATTCATCCCAATGTAAGCTGAGTGCCTCAAATCCTTCTCCTTGGGCTTGGGTGAGTTTTCATTGTAGCTGCTGTTTCATGAGAATGAATGGCAATGGAGTTGAGTTTTGAGACTTGTAAGGGATACCTGGAGATTCCTCTGCTCTAAGACCTAGGAAGGCCATAATTAGCAAGCAGAGCAAGAATGAAGAGGTGGTTAAGAGGGTGGATGTCTCACTGTAAACTACTGGGTTTCACCCTTTTATGCCTTCGTCTGTGTTGCTGCTGAAACCTGGAACACCCTTTCCCCCCACTTCACTTGGCAGAGTCCTACTCTCACCCCAGATGCAACCCAGCTGGTGGCTTCTGAGGAAATCCACCCACTTGGACTGGATGGGGTGCCTCTGTTGTCCACTGATCCCACGCGTCCTGTGCCTGTAACCCTATCTCTGCTTGGTGCATTGTGGCTCCCTAGGACCCAGGGCCAGCCCTTGGCACATCAGCCAAGCAAAGTGCAAAATGAAGAGGCCTAGGAAGAACTTGTGAACTGGAACCCAAAATACACAGTAAGGCAAATACGACTCTTCGGTGATGTATTCTGGCAATGATGGCCGGTGGCTTGTTCTTCTCCCTGACCAAAACAGAAAATATACACTTCTCCAAAGCCCAGGACAGGTTCTGGTTGTACTGCCCTGAGAAAATATACTGTCACTCATATTTCCTGCAGACAAGAGTGAAGCCCCTCTTGTCTCCTCTCAGAGCAACCGCAACCTCACTGGTTGGTTCAGTACCCCTGTCCTCTTGCAAGACCTTATTGAGTTCCCTGAACCCCAGAGCCTTCCCTTCCCTTCCAAAATCCCTCTGGGAAATGCTGTTCCTGAAGCCTGGCCACAGCCCTGATGTGTGACCTAAGTAAGCAGAGAGCATGGAGAACACAGCACTGCTGTCAGATCTACTTATTTTGTTGAGCTGTTGGATTTAAGATACATATTAACTATGGGAAAAAATGATGTATGTTGGAGCATTTAAGAACAAGGCTTGTAAAGTGTATGAGAGGAGATTTTTTTTTGGGGGGGAGGGGTGACCTGGGGCTTGAACTCAGTGCCTGGGTGCTACTCCTGACCTTCTTTCACTCAAGGCTAGAGCTCTACTACTGCTGGATTTTTCTGAGTAGTTTATGGAGATGAGAGTCTCACAGACATTTCTTCCTGGGCTGTCTTTGAACCATGATCCCCAGATCTCAGCCTCTTGAGTAGCTAGGATTACAGGTGTGAGCTACCAGCACTGGCTGACATGTTCTTCACTGGATCAGGTTAATTGGTCTGGGATTGTCTCAGGAGCGCAGTTGTCCGTGGCCTAGAAAAGAGAAGAGGTTGAGATGGCTGTAGTAAGATAATCTCCAACAGATTTATGAGAAACCCTTCTCTCTAGCCCATGTTGCTGCCCACATGGCTAGTGTTGACTCTGGGTGTATTCCTCATTATGAAATCATCTGCACTACCAATTCCAGTGGTAGTCATGGATAACACTGCATGGCCCTGGCAATGCCAGATGATGTTCTCACTGCTACTTTCAGGCTCAAGGAGGACATATTTCTTGCTCTCTTATCCTTTGTATGAATGAACACAGCAGACTCCGGGAATTTACTCAGTGTTTTGTCACTAATAAGCCACAGAGGGTCCCTCTGCATGAAGTTAGAGATGAGCTTCTCAGTGTTTCCCGCAGCTCCATGGACATGCTGCCTTCCTCCTATCGGCTGCATTCACCAAGGATGAAGCTCAGGTTGGAGAGAAACCTTGGTAGTAATAGATAATAATTATATAGTAGGGTGCCCTATTTCTCTCCATTTTTTGATCATGGGATACTCATTGAGGATGGGGCTGTCAAGCTGGCTCCCCAAACAAGCATGTCTTCACCTCTGTCTCCAAAGTATAGCCAACGTAGCATTTGGAAAGATGGTTTTATGGTGTTGCTGCTGGGGCTTCTGAAAAGATTCTGCACAGAGGGCTGGTGTAATGGCCGGCCCAGAAGCATGCTGGGGAATCACATATAGAGAAGAGAAGCTCTGGAGCTTTCTCCAAAGCTGCAATTACAGATGTGAGATCTGAGGATTGTGGTTCAAACCCAACCAAAGAAGGAAAGCATTTGAGACTGTGGTCTCCAATTAATCACCAAAAAGCCAGAATTGGAGTTGTGGCTCAAGTGGTAGAACACCAGCCTTGAGTGAAAGAGCCAAAGTGAGGGCACAAGACCCAGAGTTCAAGCCTCAGTACTGTAGAGCCAGAGTGAAGGACCAGAGTAACTCCACATTGTACTAAGACCCCATTCTGTACCTGACTGACCTTACTGCAAGCCCTACTCCCCACCCTTCGCTTTCCAGTAAAGACCATAAAAAGCCTTGGGGCAGATAGTTCTCAAACAAACAAGTTTTAGATTTACCAGTAGATCCCCCCCACCCAGGTGTGGTTTCCAGTATCTAAAACCCTGCAGCTGTATGCCCCTTGCTACACACTTATGGTTTAACCAATCCATTTTAAATGCGTTGGTCCCTTGATCTGACCAATGACCCTTTCCAGATTCCTTCCCGCCACCAAATGAGCCAAACATGCTTTAGAATTATTTTATATTTTCCCCCGGTGTGTGTTGATTGTTAAAAGATGCTATGAGGTATGCTAAGTCCCTGCCTTCCCCAAAGAATGTATAAAACAGCTGGAAGCCCTAGGCTCAGGGCCTCTCAGTGTCACTAGTTTACTGAGTGCACGGAGGACCAAGCTAGCCCAAAATAATCGCCCTTTGCTGCTTGCATTGGTCTTGGTCTTTGGTGGTCTCTTGGGGGATCCAAACTCAAGCATTTCAAGTACCACCAGTGAGAGAGAATGAGGGGGTGGGGGGAGATAGAGAGAGAGAAGGAGGGAGAGAGGGGGGAGGAGAGAACACTTGTTTATGAAGTCAGGAGGTCCGGTTCAGGGTCCATGATTGGACACTGGAACAGAATATTTAAAGTTGGGAGCATACCAAAAAATTGAGATGAACAGATTGTCATAAAACCCAGGAGAAGAACCAAAGAGGTAGCTTGCTTCTCAGAGTTGTTGTGCCAAGTCTCAAGACCACCACCAAGAAGACCACCGAGACTCAGACATCCCGAAATGCAAAAGCAAGGCAAGTCTTTATTTAAGCGAGCTGCAACTCGGGCCTCGTCCTACACACTGACACAGCGGAGGTTAGTGTTAGGTTTTTAAAGTAGGTAGCCGGTAAAGGAGAACGCCACGCGGTATTCAGGCAGGAGAGAACGTTTATTACCGAACTGCTGGCCTGTGGCCGAGGTGATCCATGGCCAGGGAGAGAGAGAGAGCGGAGAGAAGGGAGAGAGAGAGAGCGACCCCCACCCAGCCCTGCTTTATTTAGGGCAGGGGCAAGGGGTGTGGCCAGGTGGATTAGGAGGTGACCTCAGGGAAAGGGGAGGTAACTGCCTCCAGGTCTGCAGGTTACCCAGGTAACTGGGTGGAGACTTAATGAGGTGGGGGCATCTGCATGGAGCTCTCAGGGAGAGGACCTAACATTACAGCCTTTTAATAGTTATGAAAAAGGGCGAAGACTCTCTCTGGCTGCTTCCTGCTGACAAGGGGCGTCGGCATTAGGGGTAAAAGGCAGAAATGTGGTCCCTCCTGGAGAAGGTGAGCAGCAGGGTCCCTTGGTGGTAGATGCCAGTCCTTGAATGAAGCCTGGAAGAAATCTCATGAGGCAGGGGCTGGACAAAAAAAAATATTAAGGCAAAAGGAAGGGTTTAGGGCACAAAATTAAAAATTGGATTACTTGGACAGTTCTTATACTCAGGCATGGACATTAGATGGACAAGCTACTATCTCTTGATCCCCGGCTCTGATTAATTTTGAAAGGGCGAGACAAAGTGACTCCATTTAGGATCTGATATAATTCTCCTCTTACTCCTCTCCATGATCCTTGTTCCCTGAACTGGCTGAGTCCCAGGGATCTAGGTGCTTCTTGCTGGGATGGCTTGTCCCCGATGGCATTCACAGTATTTGAACTCAGGGCCTGGGCACTGTCCCTGAGCACTTCTGCTCGAGGCTAGTACTCTACCACTTGAGCTCCCCTTCCGGCATTTGGCTGGTAAGAGATAAGTCTCTTCAGCCATGCTTCCAGCCTGGCTCTTTGCTGGTTAGTTGGGAGATGGAGTTTGAGAGAGATTTTCTGCCCTGGCTGACTTCGAACTGCAATCCAAGGGAGTCTTTGCCACAAAAGCCATTTTTGATTTCCAATTAAAACAACAAGGAGACCAAGGGGACTAGAGCTTACCTGTACCTTGTCAAGAACTGACCAAATACTTGCCAGAATTCTGCAATGACAAAACTCAGTAGCTGTGATGAGTTTTAGCACAGATATATAGCTAAATGGCCATATTAACAAATGACATTTACACATACATACACACATGGAACACACATACACACTGTGCACATAGTTTTTACAGCATGTAAAAATGAATTTCAGCAGTAGACCCTGCCCTAAATAAAGCAGGGCTGGGTGGGGGTCTCTCTCTCTCTCTCCCTTCTCTCCGGCCATGGATCATCTTGGCCACAGGCCAGAAGTACGGTAACAAACTTTCTTTCCTGCCTGAATACCGCGTGGCGTTCTCCTTTACCGGCTACCTACTTTAAAAACCTAACAGTTAGGAGGGAGCCCCAGCTGTGATTACACAGCGCTTATAAAGGCAAAGAACAAGGTTACAACAATCAGGTGTTCAAGCAAGCAAGATTAGGACACAGGTACAAATCTGATTGGCTCAGGGTTTAATTCTAAAATTGGGTTCACGTGTCTGGTACTTCATTTCCCCCTTAATCTTTTTGGTACCTTGGGAGCCAATCATGGCTCCATTCTGTCCATTTCAATGGCTTGTATGTCTAGGGGATGATATAGAGATAAGGCATGGGCCAATAGGGCCCAAAGTAGTAACCAAAGGGCCTGTCACCATTTCTTACAAGTATAGTATCTGTACCTCTGTTTGCATGCCTCTAGTTTATCCTGCATCATCTTCCTAAAAACAACTCTGGTCCCTTGATTTTAAAGGGGGGCTGATGGGTGAAGATCATCCATCTTCTGTAAGTTCTTCAGGCTGACTCAGGGGCGTAGACCTTACCTAGCCAGGAACCTATAATCTTAGTCTACTTTACCAAGGGACTGCAGGATTACTGCAAACTGAAAATTAACTTTCAGCTATACAGACTTACCATTAGCTGTATAGTGTTTAGTATACAAATGTAAGCAACAAAATACATAAACTTCTCAGCTGTGCTCTAAGGGTCGGGTGGCTATACCCATATTCCTGAGCAAGCCCAAAACTACCTAAGATAAGGGGGTCACCTCACTTTGGAGTGAGCTGCCAAAATAACATCAACACTAGCCAGGGTAGTAAGGAAAGAAGGCAAAAAGAAAATTATAACAATATTCAATCTAACTTTCTTTTCTTGAGGCGAAGGCGAAGTGGCTGAGTCGGGTGCTTGGAGACCTCCCATCCACTAGAGTAGTCGTAGTCCAGGGCAAAAGGTTCAGCTGGCCTGGCGTGGGAGCAATGGACCCAAGTGGTGATGCCATCGACCTTAAGGGTGGTGGGAGTAGTCAGTAGCACCACGTAAGGTCCCTTCCACTGTGGTTCTAAGGATTTGGGGGTATGCCTCCGGACGAACACCTAATCTCCTGGCCTGAATAAATGGGGGGTAGGGACAGAAGCAGAATCATGTAATGCCTTAAGTTGGGGCCACATTTTCTTGTGCACGAGCTGCAAATAATCAAGTTTACACAAAAATTCAGTATCATCCAAATCAGCAAGCAATTCAGTCTGAAGGCTAGGGATAATGGGCGGGGCGTACCCATACATTATTTCAAAAGGAGTAAAGCCAAGTTGATAGGGGGAATTTCTTACTCTAAGCAGAGCAAAAGGAAGGAGTGACACCCAGTCTGCGCCAGTCTCTAAGGCCAGTTTAGTTAAGGTTTCTTTTAGAGTCTGATTCATTTTCTCTACCTGTCCTGAACTCTGGGGTCTATAAGCACAATGCAATTTCCAATCCATCCCCAGTGCAGTGGCTATTCCCTGACTTACTTTTGAGATGAAGGCCGGTCTGTTGTCTGACCCAATTGTGGATGGGAAGCTATACCTGGGTAGGATTTCTTCCAGGATCTTCTTAGCCACTACATTCGCAGTCTCATGCTTTGTTGGATAGGCTTCAACCCATCCTGAAAAAGGTGTCTACAAAAACTAGCAAATATTTGTAATTTCTGTGAAATCTACTTCCCAATACACGCCTGGCCTATTCCCACAGAGGCGAGCTCCTTTAGTAACTGGTTGATTGGGGGTGTTGGTGAGCTGACAGGCCTTACAATTTTTAACAATATCTTCAATAAGTTGATCTCCTTGTCTAATTTTCACTTTGGAGTGTCAGAGCAAGTCCTGCATTTTTCGGGTTCCCATGTGAGAAGCTCAGATTCTCTTAAGGATCCCCTTACCCAGCCCTTGTGGCAGGATAAGTTTCCCTTCACAAGTTTTCCACCAGTCATTGTTTCCTTCTCTGTCCAGGGGTTTTGTGGGCCATGGGAATTTCTTTATCCACTCCAAGCCTTCTTGGGAATACTGGGGCACAGGAGACAAAGCTCATGGCCCTGGGTCTACTAAAGTCTGTTCCCAGGAACTCTCACTTTCCTGGCTGATTTAGGCACAGGGATTTTCAGCACAGTCTACATGCATCTGACAGCCAACGCTTGCTCTCTTTTAATATGAAGCTCAGATGGGTGACTTCAGGTTTACAAATTTGTGCCTTTTAACATTCTAGTTTGTAAAAGCATTTTCTTGACTGGCTGGGGAACTGATCTCTGATGACCTAAGTTACCTTTGCAGGCTTTTGACAGATCTCAATAAGGACACAATCTCAGGTCTACAAGCTTTCTTTCCTGAACAGATGTATCAGCTTAAAATTCTCACTGCCAGTCAGAGCTTTGAGTAAATGCGGGGGGTTGAGATTTTAATCTATCCTCTCATTTGACAAACTTACCCATACGAACCACTGTCACAGATGACTGGCAAGTTCCTGCCCAGTAGACAGACATGGGCATTGGAAAGGCATGCTTATGAACTATTCTTCTAGGACTTCCCGGCTTTGATTAACTTTTGAAAGGCCAAACTGGAGTGATTCTAGGATCTGACACCATCTCTGCCATCCAAGCAGTGGCTTACTGCCTCTGGATGCTCCATCACTTTTGTCCCAGAAGGAGTGACATTTCACTGGACTTGGACTCAGGGCCTGAGGGCTGTCCCTCAGCTCTCCAGCTCAAGACTGGCACCCTACCACTTTTGAGCTCCACACCACTCTGTTCCCAGTACTCTGCTGGCTGATTAGAGACAAGTCTCTCACAGGGACCTTTCTCTGCCCAGGCTGGCTTCAAAATGCAGATTTCAGATCAGTGAGTCTTACAAGGGCCACTTTAATCCAATTAGAAGCAAAAAGGTAGTCCACATAGAAGTATTTTTTTTTTGTTGTTTTTTGGTTTTTTTTTTTGCCAGTCCTGGGGCTTGGACTCAGGGCCTGAGCACTGTCCCTGGCTTCTTTTTGCTCAAGGCTAGTACTCTGCCACTGATCCACAGCGCCGCCTCTGGCCATTTTCTATATATGTGGTGCTGGGGAATTGAACCCAGGGCCTCATGTATACGGGGCAAGCACTCTTGCCACTAGGCCTTATCCCCAGCCCCAGAAATAGTTTTTAAGCATGCTCTCTTACCTGGAACTTATTAAGGGTCATTATTAGATCTTGACAAACTTGTAGGAATCACCTGTGCTTCTCTGTGGGCCTGCTGGAAACTGTTACAAAAAACCTACAAAGAAGCTGGAATGGCAATTAAACATTTTGGTAGCCATAATTCTCCTTTTCTCTCACTTTGCAATAATTATTTAGGACAATTTTACTTCCAAATTTCTTATCTAGAAATGTATTCTTGATTTCCAAAGCCTTTTTAACACTAACGCAACACTTTAGCTTTTATCTGCATCGGAAAAACTGAAGCTCACAGGCATTCTGAAACCAGGTGCCGCCCTTTGCCTACGAGCTGCTTGTTTCAAAAGAGCCTCTTTTTTTTTTCTTCAGTCCCATTTACTGCATGGCATGAAGACCTTTGAATTTTTCCTTAATGCAAGAATTACAATTGGAAATACGTATCCTTTCAGCTTTCCAATATATTAGTGAGAAACATTGGCCCATTTTGCCGTTTCTTCCTATATACATAGAGTTAATGAGAGTTTACTTCTATCCCCATTAGTTTAGTATATATATATATATATATATATATATATATATATATATACATATATATGTATATATTTATATATATATGTCCTTTTAAATCCAAATTTCTGACACTTAGCTCTGATTTTTTTAAATTTAATTAAAGAACCTTGAGAAATCCTTTAAAGCATTTGGTAATGCCCAAACTTGATGACCCTTTGAATTTAAACTTAAACTTAGTTTGCATCATACTGCAGTCTTGAACATGTTCACACTCACACATGCACACACACATACATTTTCAAAAGATCTTAAAGCGCACAGAATAAGCATCAGCCGTACATTTTAAGACAAAAACCTTTAACAAGTGATTTTAGCATACTCCAGCCTCTTTTTCCGGGGCTTGATAGTTTTACTAAAACATTTTTAGTCTTAGTAAAACATTTTAGCACACCAAATAATTTTCTGCTTAAGAAGGCTGGGTGGGGGTCCCCCTAGAGTTCTTTTTTTGCGGACACTCTCACTGATTGACTGATTGTGGGCTGTCACCTGTACATATTTCCAGTGAGCTAAAGTCAAGTCCAGGAGAATGGAAGGAACATTCCCCATCATCCGTTTGTCAGTCAGGCACAGCTCAAGAAAGAAACACACAAAAATAATCACAGGCACAAAGACCAGACAACACTTACAGACAGACTTAGGGAGCCACGGCTTACAGGTTCGACTGTGTCTCTCCTGCCCCTGTGAGGGGGCAGACCACACAGTCTCACTGTGTCTCTCCTGCCCCTGTGAGGGGAAGACCACACAGTCTTGAGGCTCTCTCTCTCCCGTTCCTGTGTAGGAGCAGATCAGACAATCCCAAATATAGAGTGGACTGGACGGGCACCCGTTAGAAGGGCCTCCTGGTTCTGTCGTTCAGGTTCAGGGTGGTAGTGGGAAGCCTGAGCCCCCTGTGGAGGGCTTGAGGTGCCCCCAAGTTCTCCAGGACTGCCCATACGAGCGTGTCCACTCCGGCTGGTCCTTCACTACCTACAGGTTCAGATTCAGGCGGCTGTTCAAAACAGAAAACAAAACTACAAATCACACAGACACAGAAACACAGAATGAACAGCGCTATTTTCTTACCATCAGAGTCTGGGGTCTCAGGGGTCTCTGGGGCCATCCCAGACGAAACCCCAAAAGTTGTGCCAAGCCGCAAAACCACCACCAAGAAGACCACCGAGACTCAGACATCCCGAAATGCAAAAGCAAGGCAAGGCTTTATTTAAGCGAGCTGCAACTCGGGCCTCGTCCTACCCACCAACACAGCAGCGGTTAGGAGGGAGCCTCAAGCTGTGATTACACAGGGCTTACAAAGGCAAAGAACAAGGTTACAATAATCAGGTGTTGAAGCAAGCAAGATTAGGACACAGGTACAAATCTGATTGGCTCAGGGTTCAAATTTTAAAGTGGGGTTCACGTGGTAAAATGGGGTTCACGTGGTAAAATGGGGCCTGACTTCAAAGTCTGGCACTTCAATAGACAATGAGAGTCTTAGCTCTCTGTAACAACCAGAAATATAGAAATGTATCTGTGGCTCAAAGTGGTAGAGTACAAGCTGAAGGACAGTGCCCAGGCCCTGGGTTCAAACCCCACAATGGATAAAATAAAACAAAACAAGGCATACAAACAAAACTCAAGGACAGCATCAAGCCTTAGGATCAGCATTGTAAACAAATCTCTTCTCAACATTCCTACAATTAAGTTAAATAATTTTCTCAAAGTTCTACTGCCAGAATTCAGCTGGATGAGGGTGGTAGTGGCTCACGCCTGCCATCCCAGCTACTCGGGAGGCTGAGATCTGAGGATTCACATTTGAAGCCAGCTAGGGACGGAGAATCCATGAGATTTTACTTGCCATTGAACCACCAAAAACTTGGAAGGAGGGCTGAGGCTCAATTCGCAGAGCACTAGGCTTGAGGACAAAACACTCAAGGAGAGTTCAGACCCTCAGTTCAAGCCCCAGGACCAAAAACCGAACAAACTGTGAAACCTATCAAGACCCAACAAGAGCACCTGTAGCTCTGTAGACGGCCAGCAGAGGCCGGGAGAGCACCGTGGATGGTGGAACAACCAGGAGGCCTGCAGCAGCTCTTCCTCCCACATTGTGTAACAGCCAGCTACAGCTCAATGACCACTGAGGCCCATCTGGGCCGGTTGTCTCCAAAAGTCCCCTGCTCAAACCAAACCTGGTAGTCTGTGCTCATCAGCTGCCATGCCAATCCAGTGAGCCTTTGGAATAGAAATCTCCCCCAAGCTCATTCATTTCAGCAAATTCCTCCAGGTTTTCTCTTAAAACTTGGTGATTTGCAAGGTTGGCAAAAATAAAATGCTACTGGAAAATATATGGCCCATATTTACTTTGCTCGCTTTAGGATCTTTTGAGCGAATGTATGTGAGTGTGTGTGTGTGAGTGTGAACAAATTCAAGATTAAAATTGTCATTCGGATGTAAAAATGGTTGAATTTCCGGACAAACTCCAAACGGTCATCAGGTTTCAGAGCTACCAAATGTTTTAAAGGATTTGTGCTTTGCTTTATAGAGGAAATGTAGTTTAATTGAAAAACGTCTTTAGGGGCTGGGGATATGGCCTAGTGGCAAGAGAGCTTGCCTCATATACATGAGGCCCTGGGTTCGATTCCCCAGCACCACATATACAGAAAACGGCCAGAAGTGGCGCTGTGACTCAAGTGGCAGAGTGCTAGCCTTGAGCAAAAAGGAAGCCAGGGACAGTGCTCAGGCCCTGAGTCCAAGGCCCAGGGCTGCCCACCCCCCCAAAAAAAAGAAAGAAAAGAAAAACATCTTTAATGTGCAGTTGCAAAATATTGGTATCTTAATGTGTTAGGCTGTTTGCACTGTCATCAATAATCTGGCTTAGCACAAGGCATTGGGAATTTCAAATTTATTCCCCTGCCCTGTTTATTAATTTGAGGGTAAATGTCAGAAATTTCTATATTAATTTGTATCATTGTTAAAGAACTGCTTCGTGCTTCTCAGTCAGAGATCAAGAAGAAAGGACAGGAAAACTTAGGATGTGCTTTTGTGCCTATCTTCGGGGTTGAGGGGTGAACTGGCAAATGTGCAGCTTAGCGGGTCCATGCATGATGAGGCAGGCCCCAGGTGCAAGTGCACACATCGTAGAAAAAGACTAAGCTGTCAAAAAGGCAGTTGATGGAGCCCAAAGGACTCGATGTGTATATCCCCATCTTTAGGACAGGCCTCTCTGTCTGTTCCTTGCTGCTGGACACTGGAAACTGGACGGTAAAATGGGCATTCTGTAGGACAGGCCTATCTGTCTGTTCCTTGCTGCTGGAAACTGGAAACCTAATGGTAAAATCGGCAATGTGATGATTTCTTTGATATTTCCAAAACTTCTCACTGGGATGTATTTCAAATTGGAAAAGCCTTAAAACATGGCTTAGAAAGTTTATCTGTATGATGTCATTTAATTTCTATGCTAGTTTGAAATTTGCATGTAATTTTTTTAAGTAAAATTATTAAGTCTGGATACTTGGTTTCTAATTCTAGTGCTTATAATTCTTCCATAATTCTTGATAATTATTGATAGGAGTTCTTAGAAGGGAAATATGATCATAATACATTATGTGATTATAATACACGATAATACATTTGAAATGCAATTTTAGTTTGGCTTGAATTTGAAAGTATTTCCTACTAAGTGATTATTCTTTTTTTCTCACTGCATGCCTTTAATTAAGTTCTCACCTTCTTCTTAAACACAAAGATAGTAATATCCACTCAGTAGTGTTACTGTGAGGATTAAACAATATATAATATGTAAATCCCTTACCATAGTGTCTGCTACTTGAGAAATATTAGCTCCTTTCCTTTGTTCCTCCTTTATTGAATGGACTGCTTTATGTGGTCATTCTTTTCGGTACTGAAGTCTACAGAGTAATTCCATAGACTTTATTTTCAGATGACTTGATATAATTTCCATATATGACCCACGTGGATCATAGATTCTTTCAGATAGGACACATCTCACTGCAGATGCTACTGCTGGGTAACAGTCTAAGAACTCCTGAACTGATTAAAAACAAAGAAACTACCAACACTAGTTTTGCTTCCCAGCTTACATGGGTTTTCTGTGGATACTTACATGACAGTGTGTTCTAAGCCAGAGTCATCACAAAATAGTAAAGAAACCACTCCCCTCTGACAACTTCAATCTCAAATAAAGATGAAACTTGTGTAGAGAATAGATTTAACATACAGTCCCTTAGTTAGAATAAACTTGGTTCTTCCTACATGTACCCTTTCTTCCCCAATCATTTTGTTACAGACTGTTTTTACTTTATTTAGTTAGTTTTTTTATTAATTAAATTTTGTTGACAAGGTGTTGTGCAAAAGGTGTACAGTTACATAACAAGGCAGTGAATACATTTCTTGGGATATCTTACACCCTCGTTTTTCTTTTCCTTCCCTAGATCAGGTAGGCATATATATAATACCCAGTGTACTGAAATCATATACAGTAACCACGTGGCATAGGCCAAAGGAAATTCACCTAGAACTTTACATGTAATGTCAACAATAGAATCCTCCTGGGTGCTTCTCTTGGAGTTGTTTTTGCCTATCCTCGTCTTATATGATCATATGTACATAGCTGTTGAGCCTTTGTGATCCACTGATAGGTCTATTCTAAACCTTTCTATGTGTAGTAGTTGTTTGGTTTTAGATACATAATGTAAGGCCGATGATGGGAACCTGTGGAAATACAATTTGAAAAGAAGTTTTTTGTTTTGCAGACCTGGTCTCCACTGTCTTCCCCCTCCTCCCCACACACACACACTAACAGTCATATATCAAGGACACCATGCCCCTTTGTTCTCTGTGTTCTAGGCTTCTCTTGCTCAAAATTATTTGTTCAAGTTCTGACCATTTCCCTGCGAATAGCAATATCTTATCATTTCTATTTGCTATGTAGTATTCCATTGTGTATAGGTACCACATTTTTTGTATCTATCCATCTATAGTGGGGCATCTGGGTTGTTTCCATATTTTGGCTATTGTGAATTGTGCAGCGATAAACATGGATGTGCAGATGTCTTTTTGATATCCTGAGACCTGTTGTTCAGGATAGATGCCTAGGAGTGGTATGGCTGGGTCATAGGGTAGGTCTATGCTGAGCTTTTTGAGGAACCTCCATACTGTTCTTCAAAGTGGTTGTACTAATTTGCCTTCCCACCAACAGTGGAGAAGGGTTCCTCTTTCCCCGCACGCCCTCCAGCATTTGTTGTTGGCTGAGTTCAGAGTATAGGCCATTCTAACTGGAGTGAGGTGGTTTCTCAGGGTTGTTTTTATTTGCATTTCCTTTACTGCCAGGGATGTTGAACATTTCCTCATATGTTTCTTTTCCATTTTTATCTGGTCTGCTGTGCAGTCTCTCTTTAGCTCCTTTGCCCATTTAATAATTGGTTTACTGGGTTTGGAGGGGGTTAGTTTATTGTGTACTCCTTAGATGAAGGATATTAGGCCTCTGTCTGTTGCTGTGCTGGTGAAAATCCTTTCCCATATGATTGGCTGTCTTTCTAGATTGGTGGCTATGTCTTTAGCTGTGCCAAAACTTTTTATTTTGTCATAGTCCCACTTGTTGAGACTCTCCCCTATCTGTTGTTCCCCTGGGACTATATTCAGGAAGGTTCTTCCTGTGTCTTTAAGTTCTAGCATGTTTTCTACTCTGACCTTCAGTAGTTTCAAGGATTCTGGTCTGATGTTGAGGTCCTTAATCCATTTTGAGTTGATCTTGGTGCATGGTGATAGGCTAGGGTCTAATTTGAGTTTTCTACATATGGCTGCCCAGTTTTCCCAGCAACAGTTGTTGAAGAGGCTATGTTTTTCCCATTGTATGTCTTTAGCTCCTTTGTGGAATATCAGCTGACTGTAAGAATACAGTTTTATTTCTGGGTCTTCTATTCTATTCCATTGGTCTTCAGGTCTATTTTCATACCAATACCAGGCTGTCTTTGTTATGATGGCTCTATAATAGAGCTTGAAGTCTGTTACTCTTTTCCCTAGAATTGCTTTGGCTATTCTAGGTCTTTTGCTGTTCCATATGAATTTATGAGTTGTTTTCTCTATTTCAGTGAAGAATGTAGCTGGGATCTTGATGGGGATTGCATTGAATTTGTATAGCATTTGGAGCAATATGGCCATTTTCACTATATTGATTCTGCCTACCCATGAGCATAGGAGGTCTTTCCATCTCTTTGTGTGCTCTTTGATTTCCCTCTTTAGATTTTTATAGCTGTCATTCAATAGGTCATTCACATCTTTAGTTAGGTTAATCCCTAGGTAATGTATTCTTTTTTTAGCTATGGTAAATGGTATTATTTCCATAATTCCCTTTCTGCTTATACATTGTTGGTGTACAGAAAAGCTGCTGATTTTTGTGGGTTGATTTTGTATCCTGCTACTTTGCCAAAATGGTTTATTAGGTCTAGGAGTTTGGGGACTGAGTTCTTTGGGTCCTTCCCATATAAGATCATGTCATCTGTGAGTAGGGATAGTTTGATTTTTTTTCTTTGCCAAACGTGGAACCCTTTGATGTCTTCCTCTTGCCTTAGTGCTATGGCTAGGGATTCCAGCACTATGTTGAATAGAAGCAGGGATAGTGGGCATCCTTGTCTTGTTCCTGAGTTTAGGGGAAATGGTTTTAGTTTCTCCCTATTTAATATGGCATTAGCAGTTGGTCTGTTGCATATGGCTTTTCTTATTTTAAAGAATGTTCCCTTTATTTCTGGTCTCTCCAGGGCTTTTAACATGTATGCGTGTTGTATTTTGTCAAAGGGTATTTGGGCATCGGCTGAGATGATGATGTGGTTCTTCGTCTTAGCTCTGTTGATGTGGTGAATTACATTTATTGATTTGCAGATGTTGAACAATTCTTGCGTCTGTGGGATGAAGCCTACTTGGTCATGATGTACAGTTTTCTTGATCAGTTTCTGTATCCTGTTAGCTAACACTTTGTTGAGGAGCTTCGCAGATGTGTTCATTAGTGATATTGGTCTTTTCCTAGTTTGTGGATGAGTATAATATTGCCTTCATAGAATGAGTTTGGGATTTCTCCCTGTTTCTATTTTGCGGAAGAGTTTAAGGAGTATTGGTATTAGCTCCTCACTGAAGGTTATATAGAATTTATTGGTGAATCCATCTGGGCCTGAGCTTTTCTTTGTTGGGAGGCTCTTGATTACCTCCTGTATCTCGCTGTAAGTTATTGGTTCAACTAGTTGATTTATTTCTTCTTGATTCAGTTTGGGCAGTTTATAATTCTCTAAGAATTGATCCATTTCTGTAAAATAATTATTCTTTAGTGAGTAAAGGTTCTAGAAATAGTTCCTTATGATTGTTTGAATAACCTATATATTTGTTGTAATTTTTCTAGTGGAGTCCCTGACCTTACAGATATGAGTCACTCTCTCTCTCTCTCTTTTTTTTGGCTAGGTCTTGCAACGGATCTGTCAATTCTATTTATTTTCTCAAGAACCAGCTTTTAGTTTTTTTATTTGTTGAATTGTCTTTCTATTCTCAATCAGATGATTTCTTCTTTAATCTTTATGATCTCTCTCCTTCTAGTCATTTTAGATTCAATTTTTTTCTTGTTTCTCCAGTCATTTTAGCTGCATGATGAAGTTCTTGATCTGTTCTGATTCCATTCTTTTAATGTGTATGCTGAGGGCAATGATCTTGCCCCTTGGCACAGCCTTTGCTGTATCACATAGGTTTCTTTGTGATGTATTTTCATTGTCATTTTGGCTTATGAATTCGTTAATTTTGTCCTTAATTTGCTCTGTAACCCAAGTGTTAGACAACAGTGAGGGGTTTTGCCTCCAAGTATTTGTGTAGTTTTTGTGGTATCCTTTGTTATTGAGAGCTACCTTGATTACACTGTAATCAGATAGTTTGTTTATGTGGACTATGACATGATCTATTTTGGAGTATGTTCCATGGGCGCTGATGTGCCACCTACTATTTGATAGCAAATCACACACTATCTACAGGCAAACATCTCCACAGATGCATCTAAAAGGGTCCCAGTAGGATCGCAAAACTAGCAGGTGCTTTCATGCTACACAGGAGCACTCTGGCGACACTGTGGCCTTGCAGAAACATGCCAGATTGTGATTTCACAATCCTGGTCTCTGGACTAGAGACCACAGCAGAGATGCCAGGTAGAGGCCCACACCAATGGATAATGTTAGGGGGAAGTTGCTGCTAAGAATACAAAGAGCTCTGTTTCTCAACATTCTTCACAGTACTGCCAGTGGTCAGGGAACAGACCTGAGAGGGGAAAGCAGTTTCTTATACCATGCTTTCTGCCTTCCACCTCAAGCTGGATGAATTGAATTTGCTGTAATGAATCCTGACATTTCTGAGATACTAAGGGTATGATAATAAATGTCCCCCCATCTTATAAGGAAAACTCAGTGGGGTCTGTATCCTATGCTCAACACTGCATAGAACAGAGAAAGTCAGAGAATAGCCTTTTGCTGATGTCAGATATATCACTGAGTGGAGGTGTATCACGGGTTTACAGGATATGGGCAGACAAAAATAAATCAGAGACAGACACCTGTTATAAGAATGCCTTTGGAATCCCGCCCATCTTGTTCTGTCATGAAACTTGAAAGCCTCAGCCAGTGGAGCAATAGTGCAGTTAATGGGGCATGCCAGTGCTCCAGTCTCTTCCCGTTCTAATTACAATGCTTCATCAAAACTCAGAGGAAAACTGGGCAGGACACCAGCCTTCAGTCTGATCACCCCTACTATAGAGGGAGATACCCCACCTTGTAAAAGGAAAACCCCAAGTACACTGATCCTTCTACAGAGTTTGAGAAAGACTTCGCACCTTGTATTCTCCCTGGTTGGCATCATGGCTGTGGGGACAGCATTGTGCCTGCTGCACCATCCCAGTGGGACACCTCACTCTAACCTCTATCATACAGCTTTCTGGAAAATGACGTGGACCAGCTCAGCTTCAGCTACAAAGGCTATCTTAGCTGGTAAAGGATAGAACATACAGTGGCACTGGTGCCAACTCCAGGAGTCTTGCTTCTTAACAAGGACATTCTGGCCTGCATTCAGTGGAGCTTCATACAGGGTTTCTGGTGACAGCAAGCCACCTGTGGCCTAAGGGTGACCAACACAAGACTATGCTCACAGGTTTCTTGCCATCAGTTACAACTCTCTTCTCTGTGTTCCCTAGGCTGGTCAACAAATTGTGATTCCCAGTTTTCAGGAAACTGTTCTGATCACCTACATCTCTAGGAGACTCAGCAGTTGACCCATTCCTAAGGAGATACCATCGCTTACCAAGGTGGATCACAAACTTGGACAATGCACCTCATCACAAGGGGCTAGGCCAGGAAAATCCACTGTCACCCAGCAGAGCTGCCAGGTAGGGTCCCTCACCTCAGGCTAATGGGAGCAATGAGCTGCGAAGGAAAAGATCCTGAACATCCAGACAGAGCCTGCCTATGATAGCCTACGTCAGATGATCACTCAAGTTTGTGCAATGCAGGGACCATGAGGCATGTCATTCATAGGGGAGACAGGTGCCCAAAAGACATCCACACACTTTACTCATTCAAGGAAGACCCTGCAGAGCTGTTGTCTGGAGAGAAAAAGGCTTTTGGAGAAGTTGCATTTAAAGTAGGCTTAGGTGTTAAGGAGGTCACTCATAGATTAGAAACAAGCAGAATTTCATGGGAAACAGACAAATTCAAAGAGAAAAGAATCCAAGTACAGGCACCCTCTGCAGTTCAAGGGATGAATTTCCACACAGCAAAACAGAAAGCTCATATCTGCTCCCAGGCCCCATTATCAGCCAATTCAATTTCACACATCAACCCATCCCCAGGTCTCTGTTGGGCGCAGGCTTTGAGGGAAACTTGGAACTCTCTGTAGTCACGGGCCACATAAGCCCTCCTCACACCTCCCAAATGGAAAAGGTCAAGTAACCAAGTTCACACCAAATAAGAAGCACAAAATAATATCTGACTTTCTCCTTCAATGATATCTGAACAGGAAAAAAGATATATCTGGATGCAGATAATAGGGGGCACATTAGTGTCACATTTCTTCCAAGAAGGCAGCTCTCCATCATAAGAAAGAAACTGGAAGCTCCTTTGCTCTATGTTGTATCAGGCCAGGTCCTCGCCCTCTGAGAAGCAGTCAGGTGGGTTTGACAGCAGCTGAGCTATTAGGAATATCACCCTCATTCCATTCTCACTTCCCAATTGTTTCCTTTCCAGAGTCCCATCTCAACACTTCCAGGAAATACTATGGGGGAAAGCTAAGAGTAGTGCAACTGACCATGTTGGGGGTAAGCAGCCAAACTCTTCACCCAGAGGGACATTCTGAGATACACTGCTCATGGCCCCTCAAGTGGACCCAGCAAGCTCAGGACTGAGTCATCTCTAATGGGTCAGCTCACTAACACCTGCTGCAGTCCCTTCTCTCTTCACTTCACTCAGTCACCAACCAGTTCAATAGCCCTGTGAAACCTCCTAGGAACGTATCTGAAGGCTGTAGACAAAGAGTGACCCAATAAAATGCCCAATCCTCATCCAAAGAACAGGGAATCATAGGTGACACGTCAAGTTAGGGAGAAAAGCAGGAAACAAGACTGCTTGTCCACTGATACAAAGTACAGAGGTTCTTTTACTGCCAGGAAGGGGTACAAATATATTCAGAAGGGAAACTAAGACAAGAAAGTTGGACAGAGAAAGAGAAGAGGATAGGCACTCAGAAATCTAGAGAGCTGTCATCTCTGAAGATAAAAAAAAAACAAAACAGTTCAACAAGGCAGAGGCTGATAAAGTGAACCACTCGTGGAAAGGCAAGCCTGGCTAGAAAAGGCAGAACAAGGCTGCCTATGGTCTACCACATGAGAACAATCTTACACTTCTGCTCTTCCCCACTGTAAGATGTGATTCCTTTCCATTGTTTCAGTTAGTGTGTCTATGGAAGACTGAGTGAGCCTCATTTCCTTTCCATTTTATCAAACGGTCCCCATATCTATTCTGGCACTCAAAACTTCCATCTAAAAATTTAAAAAATCAAAGCAAATATCCTACACATCTTCATAGAATTCTAGAATCTTAGCATTCCAGAATACAGAGGTTGAAAACATTAAACTGTTCAGTAAGTTTCAAATGAATAGGCACAATTCTCAGAAAATATCCATGTCTTCCTTTCTCCAAGATTCCATACTGAGTATCTTCACTGTAGATACAAAATTTAACATTGGAAACTTCCCAATAGAGTATCATATAACCCCAAACAACATTCTCACTGGTTTGTGTCACCAGGCAAAATCAAATCACAGCAGGTCACAGAACAAGTGAAATTTCTAACAATTTTACTATTCCTTTATGATCCTCAAGACTGATAAGAACACAGAGGGCATTCTCAATTTCTCCACAATTGAGTGGCTATGCTCACATCTAAAGACTTCCTTCACACGGACCTGTGCCTTTCCCTTCCTGACTTAGAAGTCATTTCAGCTTCTAAGGAGGTGGGAATTTCTCCCTGTAACCTCGACAAAGTCGCTTCTGACAGGAAGACCAAGGATTTGCTATACTGGTATGGTGACCATTATCTGAGCCACATCCCCTGCAAAACACATCTATAAGGGCACATGTAAAGGGACTTCTAGAGGACAGCGAGACTAGAAGCTGCTTCCATTCAGTAGAAGAACAGTCTAGTTTATACTTTAGCCTTCAGGAGCATTCCGATTGCACTGGAGACCCAAAGGTCTTCCCTCACATGGGAAGGCACCCATCCATAAGGACATGACCTATCCTGTCCTCTTAGTGTTGGAACTGCAAAGCTTCTGGGAAAAAAAAGATTCCACATCTATGAATTCTGCATTCCTCACCTTATCTGTCTACCTCCAAGATGCTATGGCCACCAGTGGATTTTCTGAGATTCTGGGAGAACAGACTTAAATCCATCCTAATGGACAACTCCCGGCTCCTTACTTATAAAGTCAACTGTGACTACTTCTGACATATTCAACAGCACAGAGGACAGAGAAATTGAGAGAGGAGCCCCTTGCTTTGCTAACAGACATCATGGTGGAAAACTAATTGAGGGCAACAAACCCTGACACCTCATAGGACAAGCAGGAGAGCAGCTTTGGAGTCCCTCCTTTTATATTATCCAGTGCATCTAAGACTACCTTGAACAAGGGTGAGATTCTACAGTGAGCACAGTGCTATTCAGCTCTTCTTGATTTAGTACCGAATGTTAGAGAAGTCTGGTCCTGTGGGAGGCTTCATCAGCACTCTCTAGGCTGAAGAAGGGCAAGGTCATACCAAGAGCCAGACATCAGTCAGTCTTCAGTTATGGCATCTAGTTATCCCTACTCTAGGGGAAAAGATCCCTTGCTTTTCCTGACCAAAGCTCATCCCAGGAGCATGGGACTCTTTCTGTAGGGTGTAGGCATGGATGGGTGCTTGCTAACATCTCCCAAACTCCCTTTTTTTCAGCACAGCTATGGAAGGCATCATGCCAGTTGTCCCAACCCAAGGACAATTCTCTCTGACCGCCATCCAAGTTAATTTCTTAGATCTTTCTGGAAAATATCCTAAAGCAACTCAGCTCCAAGCACAAGGCACATCTCAGCTGATAAAGAACAGAAAAGAACCGGGGTGACATTGATCCAAGGTCCTGTTTCCTGACATGGAAATTCACACCGCCACACTATGGGTTTCCTTTCAGAGTTACCAGAGACACAAGTCACAAATGACCGAGAGTTTACCATGCAAGACCATACCCACCTTTGTCCCCACTCACTACTCTTTTACTTCTGGGTTTGCTGGCATTGTTTCACATGCACAGGTAACTGACTCGAATGTATAGAATCAAAACTAGCCACCCTGGTTTCCTTTTCAAAGGGTTGTCTTCAGCTACCCTTCCATTGGTCTGAATCATCAGAAGGAAAATGCCATGTTACACAGAAAAGAGCTTCAGTCATACACGTAGCAAAACCTACACGTTTTACACAATTTATGTGCTTTCCACTCAAATATCAGTGTTTCATGTTTTGTCATTTGAAACAACTCTAACCTTACAGTTAAGACAGTGTACAAGATATGTCAGTTGCTCATGACATGGGATCTGCTAATAGAACCCTCCCCATCCAAGTACTTCAGGCAATGTCTGATTGCTTCCATTTTGTATATATAAAAATCTCCAACCCCAGGAGAAATAGAAATATATTCAATTTTTCCAACTAAAATACAAATTTGTTAAAGATTCCTAATTTATCATGGAGATCTGGTCTAGGTGGAACCATGGAGCTGAGAGAAAGCTCTGGCTCAATTGCAGAAGTACGTCAGCCATTCCCAGTTCCCAGGGAATTGTATTCCTCATCTTTGTTACTTTGACAACTACCAACTACACACAGTTTAAAGAAGCATCTGCAAAGTGATTACCACCAAGTAAAATCTCAACAAGTCTTGGAGATGCACAAGACACAAGGGAGCATGAGCCAGCGAAATTTACCGTGGCTCAGCAGACGTCAGGCAGGGTCCAGCACCATAGGCTGTAACCATAAGCACAGTTGTGAAGGAAAAATTGCATTTGAAGCCCATGTCCTGAGGAAGATCTGCCCTACCCTCTTGGCTTGTGCCAGAACACAGCCCTGAGAGTCAGTGAGCCTCAAGCTCACTAACCCTGTGTCCTTCAGAATATATCCAGGAATATGGTGCTGGTGTGCACTCACCCACTCACTCTTCATAAAGGATGGCCCCACCAGTGCTACAGACACACTTGGACTAAAAGGTGGGCTTTTAGTTTTGAACAAGCGATATCCTTTAGGAGAAACACAAACACAAAGAAGAAGAGGACAAAGCCCCTCTCGAGTTCAGACATTGCGCTTCCACACAGCAGCATCCGTGATTTGTTCCTCCCTAATAGTTCTTTTCCAGTTCCTTCTTAAACCTAAGTATTCTAAGCTTCAAGCCAAGGCTCTGAGAGGCCATCACTAGTTCATCTTCACTGTTCCCAGTTCCTTCTCCAGGACAGAAGACTTGAAAGTTTTAAGGGACTGTTCTGTTTTCAAGTGGTTTCATTCTCCCTGTTTGGACCTATGAACCCTACTCGTACTTCTCATTGGGAATATTTCCAGGCGACAAATTCACCAGTCCCATGCAGAATAAAGGAAAAAGATAGAGGTCAAATATTATCAACTCTATCTATCAACACCGGAGTAGAAACTGTACTTATGAACTAAAATGATTGGTATACACAAGAGAAATCTTATTTGTGGAAATAACTCACTTCCACATAAAAATGATTATTGGAAATACAGGCTTTTCTCTGTAGAATTCCACTGTCCCTAACCACCCAAGTCACCTCCGACATCACAGGGAAAATAAATTATAGACAAGCAAAGATGGCATCCAAACTGCCACTCAGACATCACACTTACCTGATTTTGTTGGGAAGGCTCAACAAAAGCCGCTCTTCTATTTGCACGTGGCAACGCTCTGCATCCATGGGAATGAGTCTCCTTCCCCATTCTTTCTTGAGCATAGAGACATCATATGATCACATCAATAATGTGATCCTATAGAATAGGGAAGGAGCAGTCATCATGTGTCCATTTCTATTGATGAGTTCTAAGAACAGGATGAATGCTATCTAGGAAAATTAAATTCCTTTCACAGTTTAGTGGTGGCTATTGTAATGCTGTCATGGTAAAGGTACCTGTAGTCATAGTTGACATGAATTGTACATAATGAGAATATTACCCACTTCACACTATGAGCAGGGTTAAAGTTCCAAGAAAGTATTTCTACAACCATCCCCAAAGTCCCAGATCCTATATAGCCCTGCACTTTCAGTCCTCCCCTAGCTAGTTGGAAATCACAGATGTATGCCAAGAAATAGAGAGTTGAAACTCCAAGGTCTCATCCATGATGCCTGGAATCATCCCAAAACAAGTTTTCCCCATCGCTTCTGGCACATTATTCTTCTAAGCAGTGAATGTCTAGATGCTCCATGACTGGCTTACTTCCCTTAACAGAAGCATCTCGAGTTCCATCAATTTTTCCGCGAATGACATATCTAGGTTCTCGCTTTCTTTTTAAGAAGGATTAAATGCCTTTATTGCCAAACTCAGTTAAGCCCCATGGTGGTGAGTGGTACTAGGGCGTGAACTCAGCATCTTGTGTTTCCCAGGCAGGCACTGCACCACTTGAGCCATAGCCCTTAACCCAACTCATTTATCCTAAATCTTGGCGGTTCTGGGGTTTGAACTCAAGGCCTTATACTAACTAGGCAGGTGCTTGACTGCCTAGTTTCTTCTTCTTGCAGAATAGATTTGTGATGGTGAGGCAAGACTGTCTTAAGTCATGATGTCTCTCATGGACTTGTCTCTTCCATGTGTACCTGCTGTAGTTTTGCTTTTCTTCCATGTTATAATGTAGTAAAAGGCCCTCAGTAGATCCAATCAATAGATTCTTGACTTCTGATGTACAGAATAGTCCACAAAAATACACTTTGATTGTTATAAAACATTCAATATTCTATTTTAGGTACAAAAAAAAAGACTAAGACAAGAAGAGAGGGAAAATTGCCTTTGAAGGTAATTGGAGTACATATGAAATAACATTGTTATTTCAAATGCAACTTACATTGTTTCTAGGTTGCTTATAGACTATACTATTGACTGTATTATTTCAAAGTGTAACACATTATTTTTACATATACTTTACATATTACTTTTACTAGTAGCATATTAATGTATTACTTTATATAATAGGCTTGTATTATTACAAAGTGTAGGGCAATCATTTAATATAATAAATATGCTGAGAGGAAAGAATGCAGAAACATATAAAGTACTTAACAAAACAGTGGAGGCAAAACATTGGGGGAAGAAAGAAACATTAAATGAAGACAAGGAACTCTAGCATAGTAATTGCAACTGTTATACACAGTAATCCAAAAATGTCAGCGAATACTATAAAAATAAGTTTTCTGAATACACCATATTTCTAAATAAGCTGAAATAAACACTAGAAAACAATTTTTAACCCACAAGAAATAAGGTCAAGGCACACTGCTCAGTCATGGTAGCTTAACTTTGTGGTTCTCCTGACATTGCTTGGAAAACTCTCAGATTGGATTCTTTCTTTTTTCTCAACAGATATGCTTTTATTTATTTATTTATTTATGTATATATATATATATTTTTTTTTTCTAATAGTCAAAGTGATGCACAGATAGGTTACAATTTCATACTTTAGGCATTGGATACATTTCTTGTACTGTTTGTTACCTCCTTCCTCATTCCCCCCTCCTCCTTTCATTCTCCCCACATGAGTTGTTCAGGTGGTTTACACAAAACAGTTTTGCAAGTATTGCTTCTTTAGTCCTTTGTCTGTTTATCCTGTGTCTCTCGATTTTGGTATTCCCTTTCAGTTTCCTAGTTCTAATACCAGTATATACATGTTCCAATGTACTCAAATAAGATACAGTGATAGTGCAGGTACAACCACGGGAAGGGTATACAAGAGGATCATCAACAATAGAAGCAATGGTTTCACATGACATGTTGAAAGTAATTGCAACAGTGATATATCACTCGTTTCCATAACATGGAGTTCATTTCACTTAGCATTATCTTATAGCTACGTTCTTCTTAATGGCTGCATAGTACTCCATTGAAGTTCTTAACTTGTTATTAAGCAGTAAAGAGTTGAAGGAATTACAGTATTTATATTAGATATACTCAAGACAAGTGAGATAAAATGAGGCAGAAAGTATTAAATATTCTCTGGCCTTCTTGTGATAGAATGCATGAAAGTCAAAGAATACCTCATCCCTGAATGCAGGGAATTAATGAACCTCAATGTTTTGACCTCTCTATTCAATTCCCGTGGTGACCATGAGAAGTAGAGACCTATTTAAGTATAGATGAGTAACCAGAGTATATTTTTTAAAAATCCACCTCCCAGTAATGAGAGAGAAAGAATATCACAGACATACTCAACAGGGAAATCCCTGCTGAAGTGGATAGTGCATCTGCTTCTACTGGAATGTACTTAGAGTTATGAGGCCGTCTCAGCCATCTCTCTTGCAGTTTCATGACTAGCCACATCACAACCCGACAGGGATACCATGTATAGGGAAATGCCTGGGAAACAAAGAGCCATATTCAGAGGCTCATAGGATGTTACCCTTATCACTTCCCCTCTGTGATTCACAAAATAGACCCCAACAGTAATCAAACTCACCTAACATTAATGCGTATATAATGCAGAGCCTACTTGCATTGATACACTATAGGCTTCAAGTCGTCTAGAATCTATCTATAAAAACAACCTAACATGGCAAAGTGTTCATTGCACAAAGACTTTATGCACTGGTATATAATAATGTTCCTAATCATATGGGAGACCAGAAATGTCATCAACATGGGACTTGAGATTGAGCAAAGCACATCTGGCTCCCAACAGGGACAGCATGCCTGCTAGATTGCACAGGAGGGGCTGGTAAATTCAGCCACCCAGGTGCATATATCAGTAGAGGCAGCAAGCTGGGGAAAGCCCATAAAACCTATGCCATCACCCAAAGTAGTTCCCGTGAAGCTCAGACCCACACAAGAGTGCAGAAGGAAAGAACATGGACCCAGATCTTGATAAGAAATAAAGGTTTCCAGCTGATATAATCTCTCTCATAAGGTATGTCTTAGAAGCAAGTGTGGATCATCAGCACACACACACAAGAGCCAAGAATCAAATGTAGCAGTAAACAGAGTCTTTCTATCTTCCTAGGCCCTTCTGTTAACTCCAACTTTTCCTAGGTGTCATGGGCTATGCACCAGTGATGACAGAAAACACATGTAACTTCAAACCTCCCTGCCCACACTCTGAAACACTTCTGTGAAAGGTAATGAACGTTTTTGTTGGTCCTATTCACTGTGAGTCCTCAGTGGACAGACACTCATACTTCCCTCTAGATCCCCCAGCTCAAGCTAGCCCTTCTCAGGTATCTGAGGGATACTGACTCCCAAGTCTGCACACATGCCCTACCAAGCATATTACATGTAATCAGTTCACAGGATGGGAGGAACAAAAGTATAAATCTGAAACTGCAGGTGGAGGAAGAATTCCAAGTCATGTCACAACAGCCTCCAAACCATTCTTCCATAGCAGATGGGTACCCCCCATCTGAATAGAAAGGCTGACCTTCTGTGAGGAATTCATCTCATCCCTTGGTTGCTGTTTTTCCTGCTTTGTGGAGATGATGCTCAGAAATCTCTTGACCTTCCTGCAATAGATATCAATGCTGTATATCCACTCAGCAAATAATGCGTACAATGCCTATATGATCTGATTCTTTATGTAGAATCAACTTCCAGAGGAACTAGCAGTAGAAAGAGAGGAGTGAGCAGAAGTAAACTCATGCAGAACATATCTGCATTACTGGATGGTCAATTTCAAAGTTCAAGGTCTACGAAGCACCTGAAAATGTTACACTGACCCAGCAGATGGTGCTGACAGCACCTGTACCACTTTACGTGGCGTCAGTGTAACTCACAATGAGGATTGGTGGCAGAACTGTGTAGAAAAATTGAGAGAACCAGTAGACACATATCTATATAGACCTAATAATGTGACCTCTCCCAAGGAAAATTTCCACGTTGAAAGGACCCGAATGCTTTTCTGTATCGACTCTTGACACAGCACTCTGGATTACCCCTCAGGATGCGGTTCAACACCTGTGATGGCTGCTAAGCTAAGAACCTCAGAAGTGATTGGAGGCTGTATGTTTAGAGCAGATCAACATCTCTGCATCATGGAAGATTAAAGATAACCCTGGAGAAGGGAACCTCCCCACACTCAGAGAATCACCTGTGGCTTTGTTCATTTTAAACATGAAAAATATTCTTCAACAACTAGTCCATGTACAGAAGACTTGAATGCTATAAAAATCAGCTTTCTAACCCCAAGAATAACACTGCTCCCGACCTTCTCACATCAAGCAATGGAGCCCACCAGGTGACCTTTGCCAATGGAGCACTCAAATTTCTCTACAAGTCTCCAGATAGGGGCCTGGCCTCCTCAGAGCCAACATTGTTCCTGACCAAAATGAGTCCTGAGATGTCAGCCTGGGGGCTGTCTCTCTGGTGGCACCAAGGCATCACCTGTGGAAATTCCAAAGCAATTGAAAGCAACCTACCTGCATTCAGACTGAAATGGACACTTGAGGGACTCATATCCACATGCTCTGAGTGCCAGAAATACTCAAACTGTCTATACAGCAACAATTCCAAGGTGCCATGACCTTCAACCAAGACAAAAGTCAAACAACTCTAGATAAAACACATCTCCCAAAATATATCTTGGGCAGAAAATTTTCATAGAAAGAAGAATGCAGTCTCCAGACTTTATAAGATAACATCTGGGGAGAACTAAACACATGGAAGAGAAAAGAAGAAGCGAAGCTCTTTGTTATGTCCTTCACCTCACCTTGGTAAGTGTCTAAGATGCTGCTCTTTGCCATCAACTTTCTTAAGCAACTACCAGAGGAAATACCTAGTCCTCCTGGGAGGAGCAAGTATGCCAAGCATGCTGTGTTCAGTATGATATTGGTGATGATATTGGAGAAACCAGACGTGGAGGGCCCGAAAATGGAGGACCCTGGAGCAGAAGTGGAGGACTGTGAAGCAGAAGTGGAGGGCCGGAAACAAGGCCTGGGAGGCCCGAGAGGCCCCAAGGCGGCCGCTGTGCATTCTCCAGGCCCAGCCGCAGTGAGGCGGAACTTCCTGCCGCATTCGCCAGGAGGCGGGACTTCCGGTTTGGTACCGGAAGTGCCCGTGAACGGCGACATAGCGCATGCTGGCCTCTCCTGGGGTCTCACCTTCCATGAGGCGGGACTTCCTTTCCTGTTCAATGGGAGACAGGACTTCCGGTTTGGCCCTGGAAGTGGGTCTAAATGGCCATGCAGCACTTCCCCTTCCCTCCCGTGGGGAGACTCCCCCGCCCACCGCGGGGCGGGACTTCCGACAGGGGTGGGACTTCTGGCCCGGCACCAGAAGTGTGCATTGGAGGCCTGGTCGAGGTGGTTGCTCGTTTTTCACTGCAGGGTTCAAAGGCTGCAATGCGGGACTTCCAGCTGGCAGGGATGGTGCTGCTTCCGGTGCTGGATGGGCTGCTGTGCAGGTGGCGCATGGTGCTCTCGAGCGGCTCCCCGCGGCTCCAGGAGATCCTGGGTGGTGTGGAAATTGAGGCACGTGGGGGCAGGGGGCGGGGCCGGGGGGAAACAGTCACAGGGGGGGAACTAAGTCATGCTGGGGGGGAAACTGAGTCACGGGGGGAATTGAGTCACGGGGTGGAAACTGAGTCATGGGGGAAAACTGAGTCACAGGGGGTCAATTGGGTAAACTGAGGCATGCAGTTCCTCAGAAGAAGGCCACTTCCAGTTATCCCATGCCACTTCCGGCCACGGGGACCACTTCCGGTTTTCCATGGCCACTAATGGGTGCCCAGGGGGGCCAAGTTACACATACACCCACCCCCACCCCGTCCTCCCCATCCCCTCCCACCCCTGACCCCTCCCATGACCCTTAACATGACCACAAACATGACCCCTACTGTGACCCCTCCCGTGACCCCTCCCATGTCCCCTCCCTCACTTCCCACAGGATCTCCAGGCTCCGGACCTGGTCATCGGCGGGGACACCATCATGGTGAGGGAGAGACGACCCCCCCGCCACTGTCTCTCCGTCCATCCTGTCCGTCCGTCTGAGGGCTTAGTACCCCCAGCTCTGCCCATCCACACATGGGGTACTGGTGCTTAGTACTCCCAGCTCTGCCCATCCACCCATGGGTACTGGTGCTTGGTTCCCCCCAGCTCTATCCACCCATGGGGTACTGGTGCTTGGTTCCCCCAGCTCCATCCACCATAGGGTACTGGTGCTTGGTTCCCCCAGCTCCGTCCACCCATGGGGTACTGGTGCTGGGTATCCCCCAGCTCCATCCACCCGTGGGGTACTGGTGCTTGGTTCCATCCAGCTCCATCCACCATAAGGTACTGGTGCTTGGTTCCCCCAGCTCCATCCACCCATAGAGTACTGGTGCTTGATACCCCCCAGCTACATACACCATAGGGAACTGGTGCTTGGTACCCACAGCTCCATCCATCCACCATGTGGTACTGGTGCTTGGTACTCCCCAGTTCCATCCACCCGTCAGCCCCCACCCCCCACCCACAGGTGGTGGACAACCTGATCCTGGGGAAGCCGGCGGAGAAGGACAACGCCAACTGCACGCTCTCCAGGTGAGGCCCCCCTGACCCCGGACCTCGTGAGTCCCATGAGCCCTGACCCCGTGACTCCCATGACCCCGTGACACACCCAAACCTGTTACCCACCCAATCACTCCCCCAAATCCCCCCTACAGGCAACTTGGGATGGGAAGGGGGGAATTCAGGGGCCTGTGACCCCTCCCTGACCCGGGGAAGGAGGGGTCAGGTGTCGTGACCCCGTCCGGGATCAGGGGTCACACGGGGGGAACCTCATGTCTGCAGGCAGAGCGGCCAGGCACACAGCATGTTCACAGGCGTGGCATTGGTGTGGTGCTCCAGCACAGGTGGGTTCACCCTGGAGGGGGGGAACAGGGGTCAGGGGTCAGGGGTCATGCCTGGATCTGGGCCCGGGCGCTGGGCTTAGTCCTGGGCCTGGATTAGATCAGGAGCCTGGGCGTTTGGGTCTGAATGTGGGACTTGGTGCTGTGCTTAGTACTCATCCAGGGTGCTGTGCTTAGTCCTGGGTCTGGATGAGATCGGGGGCCTGGATAAGATCAGGGGCCTGGGCGTTGGGTCTGGATGTCAGCCTGGGTGCTGTGCTTAGTCCTGGGTCTTAGTGCTGCACTTAGTCCTGGGCCTGGATTTGATCAGGAGCCTGGGTGCTGCGCTGAGTGCTGAGCCAGAATGATATCAGTATCCTGGGTGCTGGTCTTATTCCTGCGACCTGGGTGCTGTGCTTAGTCCTGGGCCTGGATTTAATCAGGCTTCCAGTGCTTCGCTTAGTCCTGGGCCTGGATTGGATCAGGATCCTGGGTGCTGCACTTAGACCTGGGCCTGGGTGCTGCAATGAGTCCTGGGCCTGGATTCGATCAGGATCCCGGGTGCTTCACTTAGTCCTTGTCCCAGGTGCTGTGCTCATTCCTGGTCATGGGTGCTGGCTCAGTCCTGCTCCCAGGTGCTGCGCTCAGTCCTCAGTCTGGATTAGATCACCATCCCGGGTGCTGCGCTCAGTCCTTCTCCTGGGTGCTACGCATAGACCTTGGGCCCGAATTATTAGATCAGGATCCTGGGTGCTGCGCTTAGTCCTGGGTGTGGGTGCTACGCTCAGTCCTCAGTCTGGAATAGATCACGATCCTTGGTGCTGCGTTCAGTCCTTGTCCTGGGTGTTGCGCATAGACCTTGGGCCCTAATTATTTGATCAGGATCCTGGGTGCCGCACTCAGTCCTTGGGTCTGAATTGTTAGCTCAGGATCCCAGGTGCTGCGCTGAGACCTGCTCCGGGATGCTGTGCTCAGTCCTGGTTCCGGGTTATGTGCTCAGTCCTCAGTCTGCATTTGATCAGGATCCCAGGTGCTGTGCTCAGTCCTGGGCCTGGATGAGATCGGGGGCCTGGATAAGATCAAGGGCCTGGGCGTTGGGTCTGGATGTCAGCCTGGGTGCTGTGCTTAGTCCTCGGTCTCGGTGCTGCACTTAGTCCTGGGCCTGGATTCGGTCAGGAGCCTGGGTGCTGCACTAAGTGCTGAGCCTGGATGAGATCAGTATCCTGGGTGCTGGTCTTAGTCCTGCGGCCTGGGTGCTGTGCTTAGTCCTGGGACTGGATTCGATCAGGCTCCCGGGTGCTTTGCTTAGTCCTGGGCCTGGATTGGATCAGGATCCTGGGTGCTGTGCTTAGTCCTGGGCCTGGATTAGATCAGGATCCTGCGTACTGCGCTTAGTCCTGGGCCTGGGTGCTGCACTGAGTCCTGGGCCTGGATTTGATCAGGATCCTGGGTGCTGTGCTCATTCCTGCTCCCAGGTGCTGGGATCAGTCTTGCTTCTGGGTGCTGTGCTTAGTCATCAGCCTGGATTAGCTCAGGATCCTGGGTGCTGCGCTTAGTGATGCAGCTTGGAGTAGATCAGGATCACAGGTGCTGTGCTTAGTTCTGTGCCTGGGTGCTGCGCTCAGTCCTCAGCCTGGATGAGATCAGGATCCCGGGTGCTGCACTCAGTCCTAATCCTGGATTAGATCAGGATCCCGGGTGTTGCACTTAGTCCTCATCCCAAGTGCTGCGATCAGTCCTGGTCCTAGGTGCTGCGCTCAGTCCTGCTCCTGGGTGCTGCGCTCAGTCCTCAGTTTGGATTAGATCATGATCCCGGGTGCTGCGTTCAGTCCTTGTCCTGGGTGCTGCGCATAGACCTTGGGCCCAAATTATGAGATCAGGATCCTGGGTGCTGCCCTTAGTCCCCAACCTGGATTAGATCAGGATCCCGGGTGCTGCACTCAGTCCTTGGGTCTGAATTATTAGCTCAGGATCCTGGGTGTTGTGCTTTGTCCTGGGCCTGGATTCCATCAGGATCACAGGTGCAGGTGTTGGGCTTATTCCTGCGCCTGCATGCTGCGCTTAATCCTCACTCTGGATTAGGTCAGGCTCCCGGGTGCAGGCCTTAGTCCCACGCTGGGTGCTGCGCTCAGACCTAATCCTGGATTAGATCAGGATCCTGGGTACTGCGCTTAGTCCTGGGCCTGGGTGCTGTGCTTAGTCTCAGGCCTGGATTCGATCAGGATGCCGGGTGCTGCGCTCAGCCCTGGGCCTGGAATCGATCAGGATCCGGGGTGCTGTGCTGAGTCCTGGGCCTGGATAAGATCAGGCTCCCAGTTGCTTTTCTCAGTCCTGCTCCCAGGTGCTGCGCTCAATCTGCAGCCTGGATTAGATCAGTATCCCAGGTGCTGTACTTAATCCTATGCTCGGTGCTGTGCTCAGTCCCTGGCCCGGCGCCTGTGTTCAGTCCTAGGCCTGGATGAGATCAGTCTCCTGGGTACTGGGCTCAGTCCTGGTCCTGGGTGCTGCATTTAGTCCTCAGTCTGCACGAGATCAGGATCTCGGGTGCTGCACTGAGTCCTGTTCCCGGTTGCTGAGCTCAGTCCTCGTCCCGGGTCCTGCGCTCAGTCCTACTCCCGGGTGCTGTGCTTATTCCTATGCTGGGTGATGCGCTCAGTCCTGCTCCCGGGTGCTGTGCTGAGTCGTGGTCCCGAGTGCTGCACTCAGTCCTCCTCCTGTATTCGATCAGGATCCTGGGTGCTGTGCTGAGTCCTGCTCTGGGATGCTGCACTCTGTCCTGGTCCCGAGTTATGTGCTCAGTCCTCAGTCTGCATTCGATCAGGATCCCGGGTGCTGTGCTCAGTCCTGGTCCCAGGTGCTGCGCTCAGTCCTCAGCCTGGATGAGATCAGGATTCCAGGTGCTGTGCTTAGTCCTGCGCTGGGTACTGCACTCAGAACGGGACCTGGATTAGATCAGGATCCTGGGTGCTGTGCTAAGTCCTGGGCTGGGTGCTACTCTTAGTACTTGGGGGTGGATTATTAGATCAGGATCCCGGGTGATGCACTCAGCCCTGGTCCTGGGTTAGATCAGGATTCTGGGTGTTGCGCTTAGTCCTGGGCCTGGATTAGATCAGGACCCTGGGTGCTGCGCTTAGTCCTGGGCCTGGATTAGATCAGGAGCCTGGGTGCTGCGCCTGGTCCTGGGCCTGGGTGCTGCACAGAGTCCTGGGTCTGGATTCGATCAGATTACCGGTTGCTGTGCTCAGTCCTGCTTCTGGGTGCTGCGCTTACTCCTCAGCCTGGATTAGCTCCGGGTCATGGGTGCTGCACTTAGTGCTGCAGCTTGGAGTAGATCAGGATCACGGGTGCTGTGCTTAGTCCTGGGCCTGGGTGAGATCAGGATACTGGGTGCTGTGCTCAGTCCTCAGCCTGGATTAGATCAGGAGCCCAGGTGTTTGGCTTATTCCTGGGCCTGGATTTGATCAGGAGCCTGGATGAGATCAGGAGCCTGGGTGCTGGGCTTAGTCCTGGGCTTGGATTAGATCAGGAGCCTCGGCATTTGGGTCTGGATGTGGGATTGGTGCTGCGCTTAGTCCTCATCCATGGTGCTGTGCTTTGTCCTGGGCCTGGTTGAGATTGGGGCCTTGGATAAGATCAGGGTTCTGGGCATTGGGTCTGGATGTCAGCCTGGGTGCTGTGCTTAGTCCTGGTTCTCGGTGCTGCACTTAGTCCTGGGCTTGGATTCGATCAGGAGCCTGGGTGCTGTGCTAGATGATTAGCCTGGATGAGATCAGTATCCTGGGTGCTGTGCTTAGTCCTGCGGGCTGGGTGCTGTGCTTAGTCCTGGGCCTGGATTGGATCAGGATCCTGGGTGCAGCGCTTAGTCCTGGGCCTGGATTAGATCAGGATCCTGGGTGCTGCACTTATTCCTGGGCTGGGGTGCTGCACAGAGTCCTGGGCCTGGATTCAATCAGGATCCCCGGTGCTCTGCTCATTCCTGCTCCCAGGTGCTGTGCTCAGTCTTGCTTCTGGATGCTGCGCTTAGTCCTCAGCCTGGATTAGCTCAGGATCCTGGGTGCTGTGCTTAGTGCTGCAGCTTGCAGTAGATCAGGATCACGGGTGCTGTGCTTAGTCCTGGGCCTGGGTGCTGTGTGCAGTCCTCGTCCTGGATGCTTCGCTCAGTCCTGCTCCCAGGTGCTGTGCTTTCTCCTCAGCCTAGGTGCTGCACACAGTCCTCGGCCTGGATAAGATCAGGATCCCGGGTGCTGCGCTTAGTCCTCCTTCCAAGTGATGCGCTCAGTCCTGCTTCCGGGTTCTGCGCTCAGTCAACAGTCTGGATTAGATCAGGATCCCAGGTGCTGCGCTCAGTCCTGGGTCTGGGTGCTGCGCTTAGTCTTGAGCCCGAATTATTAGATCAGGATCCTGGGTGCTGCGCTTAGTCCCCAGCCTAGATTAGATCAGGATCCCGGGTGCTGCACTCAGTCCTTGGGCCTGAATTATTAGCTCAGGATCCTGGGTGCTGTGCTTTGTTCTGGGCCTAGATTCCATCAGGATCACAGGTGCAGGTGCTGGGCTTAGTCCTGGGCCTGGGTGCTACGCTTAGTCCTCAGTCTGGATTAGGTCAGGCTCCCGGGTGCTGGGCTTAGTCCGCGCTGGGTGGTGAGCTCAGTCCTGGTCCAAGGTGCTGTGCTCAGTCCTAATCTTGGATTAGATCATGATCCGGCATGCTTTGCATAGTCCTCGTCCCTGGTGCTGCGATCAGTCCCAGTCCTGGGTGCTGCGCTCAATCCTGCTCCCCGGTGCTGCGATCCGTCCTCATTCTGAATTAGATCACGATTCGGGTGCTGCACTGAGTCCTGCTCCAGGGTGCTGTGCTGAGTCCTGGTCCCAGGTGCTGTGATCAGTCCTCCTCCTGTATCCGATCAGCATCCCGGGTGCTGCACTATGTCCTGCTCCGCGATTCTGTGCTCAGTCCTGGTCCCGAGTGCTGTGCTCAGTCCTCAGTCTGCATTCGATCAGGATCCCGGGTGCTGTGCTCAGTCCTGGTCCTGGGTACTGCGCTCAGTCCTCAGCCTGCATGAGATCAGGATAACAGGTGCTGTGCTTAGTCCCATGCTGGGTGTGCACTCAGTCCAGGGCCTGGGTTAGATCAGGATCTTAGGTGCTGTGCTCAGTCCAGGGCTGGGTGCTACTCTTAGTACTTGGGTGTGGATTATTAGATCAGGAACCCATGTGCTGCACTCAGTCCTGGGCCTGGGTTAGATCAGGATCCTGAGTCCTGCGCTTCGTCCTGGGCCTGGATTTGATCAGGATCCCTGGTGCTGTGCTTAGTCCTGTGCTGGATGCTGTGCTCAGTCCCTGGCCCGGCGGCTGCATTCTATCCTTAGCCTGGATGAGATCAGGCTGCCGGGTACGAGGCTCAGTCCTGGTCCCGGGTGCTGCGCACAGTCCTCAGTCTGGATTAGATCAGGATCCCAGGTGCTGCACTGAGTCCTGGTCCCCGGTGCTGCGCTCAGTCCTCGGCCTGAGTGCTGCACTCATTCCTCATCCCAGGTCCTGCATTCAGTCCTGTTCCTGAGTGCTGTGCTTATTTGTACGCTGGGTGCTGCGCTCAGTCCTGCTCCCAGGTGCTGTGCTCAGTCCTTCTCCTGGATTCGATCAGGATCCCAGGTACTGCGCTGAGTCCTGCTCCGGGATTCTGTGCTCAGTCCTGGTCCCAGGTGCTGTGCTCATTCCTCAGTCTGCATTCGATCAGGATCCTGGGTGCTGTGCTCAGTCCTCAGCCTGCATGAGATCAGGATTCCAGATGCTGTGCTTAGTCCCGCACTGGGTGCTGCACTCAGTCCTGGGCCTGGATTACATCAGGATCCTGGGTGCTGTGCTCAGTCCTGGGCTGGGTGCTGCACTTAGTCCTTGGGTGTGGATTATTAGATCAGGATCCCAGGCGCTGCACTCAGTCATGGCCCTGGGTTAGATCAGGATCCTGTGTGATGTGCTTAGTCCCAGGCCTGGATGATATCAGGATCTGGGGTGCTGCGCTTAGTCCTGAGCATGTTTTGGATCAGAATCTCGCGTGCTGTGCTCAGTCCTGCACTGGGTGCTGCGCTCAATCCTCAGCTCGGGTGCTGCGCTCAGTCCTGCTCCCGGGTTCAGTTAGGTAGCAGTAGACTTCTTCAGGTAAGAAGTTCCATAGAAACTACTAAGTGCCCCACAGCAATAACCCAGGACTGCCAGTAGCCATACCCCAGATAGGAAGAAAGTGAAAGGAAAATGCTCAACAAGCCCAATTTATCTCTAGTTTAACAAAGTATGGGGAAAAATGACTTCAGATATCCAGCCACATCCTCTGGCTTCTTGCCGCTACTTTTCTGAATATAAAAAGCAGGCAAAAAAAAAGTCTGGTACAAACCAGAGGAACAGAGGTGTTCATCACACATAGTAGGTTGATTTTCAGCTTTGATGGATTTAGGGGTGATTCTGTTTCAATGATGTCAGCAGTCTCCCAAAACACCCCTGTTATTTCCTAGATCACATGAAGATCTAGATACTGTGTTGCTCCATACTGATTTTGTGAAATACTACTCTGCTTTCCAGCTTGACCTGCGCCATTCCCAAGGTATGAAGCAGCCTACCATTTCTAATTAGGGAATGGAAATAGAACTTGCTCACCAGCTCAAGATGAGATGAAGGAATAATGCAGGACAGCAAACACAGTAAACCCAGACCTTTAGCGGGTCTAAACCCATTTGTCTCCGCAGAAATTGCTTGATCAGAGATGGACCTCCTGGGTTCAATCTCATCCCTCATGCCCAAGTCAAGGGAACTGGGTCTATTTTAGGACAGCCCACCCCACTTACTTGCTCAAATAGAGCAAGCAGTATATGACTTCCAAGTCAACTTCTCCAGATTCACCAGCTCTTCCTTCAACAAGGACAAGTCTGTAGACACTTAGGATAGCATGACCAAAATTCTGTAGCCCATTTATAGGCATTTTCTGTAGAAACACAAATCTGATGGAGCCTGTCCTTTCTGTCATCTGCCCACATTCATTCACTCTCATGCAAGGTGGATCCTTTTCATCAATATCCTGAATATCCCTGGTGTTCTCGACCACTGCAGTATTAAACAATATCCACCTTCAGTTTCCAAGGAAATTTTGATTCTTGAACAATATTTGCTCCAGAAGCAAGATGGGTTTTCATCGAGACAATACCTTCAGGTTTGCCCTTTCCATCACTTACAGATTATGTCTGTCCTCTGGTAGGAAAACACAACTGAAGCTTAGATTCTGAATCCACAAGTGCACGGCTTTTGGCAGAGCTGGTCTGCAATATTACTGGAAAGAATACAAAGAGACAGAAGCATTTAACCAAGAGGCCTCAGGTCAGGATTATCCAGCATAGAGTCAGAATTCAGAGATGCCCATGAAATTGTCCAGAACCTAGCTTTAGTGACAATAAACATAAGGATTATTTAATTCTACAGGACAAATTCAAGGACACAAAAGTCCTGACACCAACAGTATCATATACCTGTAGCCTACCCCCATGATGGTGTCCTGAAAATACTATGGTACAGCATTTCAATAGCAGTCAACAGGGATACCTATCCCACCAGCTATGACAGCCAACTCCGTCTAGCCAGGGCACAGAATGTTGACATAGCTTTACTGAGCATCAAATTCAAAATGAAGGAAATGTTCAGGTATGTCAATCTCCCAAACTAACAAGACATTCTCGATCAAGATAGTGCTTTCCCAGAACGTTTTTAGATAAGACTGGAGAGTCTTGAGTAATTCTAAAACAAGATGCTAAGCAGATAAACATTTCCCCATTTAATGACTATAATCCGCTGAAGTGAAGTTGCCAAAAAAGAGCCAGTTCGTTATGAGCCAAGATGATTTCCTGGTATTCAGCTGATTGAGTGGTTTGGGTTTTTCATGCCATTTCCTAGGCTACAGTCACAGGTGGGGTGAGAGTCTCATAACTAGAGAACCCAAGTTTTCACACTGGAAAGCGGGTTAAGGGTATAAATAAACAGGATGGAAGTCCCAATTCATTGCAAAGTACCTCCACCTTCCACTGCTGCTTCTCTCAGTTCACTTCCTTGTTCCTCTTCCTGCCAATTCTGCCCAGCAGTGCAGACAGAGGTGACATCCAGGAAGTCCCATCCTTCCAGCTTGTGGCCTGAGCTTTTCCTGGGTAGGATTCTGTAGCCTTGGAATTTAGTGAAGAGTCAAGAACAGGGAAATATTGTGCCAAGCTAGACATGCTTTGGTGCCTATGTGGTCTACAAGGATGGGTCTTTGAGGAGAGACAAGCAAGAAGAGCAGCAGCACACACCCAGTTGACTGATACCAATGGAGAAGGACAAGTTCTCTGTCAAGGTGGCTGGGAAGGACTTTTCTCCAAGGAACTCGAGGGAGATGTGATCGAGGTGCATGGCAAGCACCTTCAGAGTGTATCCTTTAGCATTGCATCCTCCCTTCCCTTAATTTACCTTTGCTTTTGACCCATTGAGGTTTTGAAATTATAGTTCCTAAGCCAAACTTTGAGAGTTTTAAGTATTATAAATTCAAAGACAGAATTGTTCTTAAGGTCACAACTAACCAACACAAACTTCTTAATGACACGGAGTGGACAGTTTGTCTGCTGAGTGTACAACACCAGACTGGGGGCAGAGAGTGGCCCAAGGGATGTGCCGAGGTTCCTGTGAGTAGAATACCCTGCTCATAAGCCAGGCTTCCACCAAGAGACAGGAGTCAACTGTGTTTCTAAATTATCTGAGGTTAGGAAATGGAATATGGTAGTTCACACAGAATAAAGATTCTCCTACAAAAAGGAAAAGCAAAGCATATCAAGCCTCCCTCCTGTCCTCAAATCCATCCAAAAGACAGTCCCTCAGAGCCCTTAGCCCATTCCTTCCTTGCTGTTTGGCCACTAGCTGAAGGGAACCATTTGGCACCACCTGGTGGCCGTGACGTAGAACACCAGGGAAATGCAGACTGGAAGCACTTCCCTTGAAACAGAAGTTCTGTCTTTGTTGCAAGGTGGTATATATCAGGACCTAGTTTCAGTTTGTTGCAGGTGTGGAGCCAGTTTTGCCAGCACCATTTGTTAAAGAGGCTATCTTTCTTCTATTCTTTTTTGTTTAGTTCCTTTATCAAAGATTAAGTAGGCATAGTTCTGCAGGTTCATTTCTGGGTCTTCAGTTCTGTTCCATTGGTCTTCAGGCCTGTTCCTGTGCCAATACCAAGCTGTTTTTATTACTATAGCTTTATAAGAGAGCTTGAAGTTTGGTGTTTAATTCCTCCAGCATTGTTCTTTCTGCTTAGGATTGTTTTTGCTATTGGCGTTCTTTTACTATTCCATATGAATTTCTCGATTGCTTCCTCTATTTTGTTAAAAATGGTGTTGGGATATTAATGGGTATTGCATTGAATTTGGAGATAGCCTTTGGCAATATTGCCATTTCGACTATATTAATCCACCCAATCCAGGAGCATAGGAGGTTTTCCCATTTCCTTAGTTCTGCCTAAATTTTGTTTTTAAAGGTCTCATCGTAGAGGTCTTTCACTTCTGTGGTTAAATTTATGCCTATGTATTTTATGTTTATTCTGAGGCTATTGCAAAAGGGTTGCTTTCCTGATTGTGGCCTTGGTCTTCTGGTCATTGGTATATAGAAAGGCCATTGGTTTTTGAGGGTTTCTTTTATGTCCTGCTACTTTGACAAAGTTTTGGATCAGCTCTAGTAGCTTGGGAGTAGAGTCTATGGGGTTCTTTAGGTATAGGATCATGTCATCTGTGAAGAAAGAAACTTTAGCTTCATCTTTTCCTATTTGGATCCCCTTTATGTTTTCTTCTTGTCTAATTGTTCTGGCTAGGTGTTCTAGTACTATGTTGTAGAGGAGAGGAGAGAGCAGACATCCCTGTCTTGCTCCTGATTTTAAAGGGAGTGGGTTTCTGTCTTCACATTTGGGAGGATCCTGTGGACAGATTAGAAGTTCCTGAGAGTGGAATGTTACAGATCTGGCATCTGAAGTTATCCTGACTCATCTGTATACTCTTCAATGGCCACTTTACCACCAGAACTCTATGTGAGCTAATTATCTTTGTGGAGGTAAAGCAGCTTTTGCAACCTAAAACCTAGTCTAGTGTACCACCTAAAATTTGTAGAAGATATTTTCCCTCTGCTATAACTCACCCACTTGATGCATCCATCACTGTATTTATGACATTGTCCTGAGATTATCATCTCTTCTACACTGGAACAATTTCAGACTAACCTGAATTCTTGTTCCCCGGCTATAAGCACTCATATTGGGCTCACAAACCCTTTCTTTGAACCAAGAGCTTTATTATGCATTAACAGAACCCTGTCTAGTAGACAGCTTATGGAATCTAGTAGCAATTCAACTTCAAAGCTGTGTACAATTCAGTCTGTCTTCACAGTGGAGTGGCACAGGCAGCACCCCAGTAGAAGGAAGAAACTAGAGTGCTATTGCATAGCAGCCATGCCTCATCCTCTTACAGCAGAGCCTCTTAGATCACCAGGGCCCCTCGAGCTAGGCAATGCCCTCCCTTTGCAGTCACAAGAATCCAATTACTACCAATTCTGTATCATTTAAAGTAATGCTTTGTGAGCTGCCTGCTAGCAATTCCACTAGACCCACCTAGTTAGCACCAGATCCACATTCCAGGAACTGGATGCAGGAAAATCCTTTCATCTGTAGGGTAAGTTTGTCTGCTTCAATACAAGACCGTGGCTACTATCAAGGGTGCCAATTTAACAGAAAAGCTGATACATTTGTAGATCCGTCTCCTAGGAGAATCCCAGAATTTTCCTTGCTGCACACATGCAGCTTTGATCATCTGCATTTTTATTCAATCAGTAGCTCCTTTTGTGAACTATCACCTATGTTACAGAGGCCTTCCTTTATTCTACCATGTGTTATAAATACATTCTCCACGAACCATTGCAGTCACATGTATTGAGACAAAAATAAATTCTGAGCCAAGCAAAGTTTACTTCCACACACGAGGGTTCACACTAGCCAAAAATTGGCCACAGAGCTACCATTCTTCCTGATATTTGTCCCTCACAAAGCAGGAGGCTCTGTCCCTCTGCTCAGATTGGTGGAGCTCAGGTTTACAATCTACTCTGCTTATGAATGGCTAGTTTAAATAGGATAAAATGTGCCTGAGGTGGATTTTCAAGTAAGATGAATAGTTCACGTATAATCTCAAAATATGCCCAGCCCTGTTATTTCTTCAACAGTCTAGGGTGTGGCATAACTCCATCTTGAAAACCCAGTTTAACATAAAACCTTCCATTTTACAAATCCTTTATCCCAAACCAGTTCCACTTTTCCTAAAGACCCAAGGCACCAAGCCAAAGCAGGAACTTTTAAGCAATATACGTTGATGGAAAAGAGGTTATTCTCACCCATGTACATAGGTCTACAGTAGGTTCTGTAGCATTTCTATGTGTTTCATCTTTATAAGTTGTTCATAGAAATTTACCTTTCAAGGCAGCAAACAAGGACACCGCCCACTTTGCTAATTTTCCACTTGAGAATATGTAATAGAAATAATGTATGCTTTATTATATATATGTATCAATTATATGTTCAAAAGATGTGTGATGTCATACATGTCTTATGAGAAAAGGTTTCTCTGAATTGAGAAAGTTCATTGTATTTTTCCTAATATTTGTAAATATAAGCCACAACCAAAAATTAGATACCATGTTCCCAATGTTAGTAGATCAAGAACCACCATCTGAATTCATCTGTCTCCACCCTCAAATTGAGAATCCCCTTTCCAACCAATATTTTGAAAACAAACCTGAGAACAAGACTTATTTTCCCTGTACAGAATCGGGCACAAGCATTCCAAACCAAGCTCCACACCCAGAATGAAGCTCCACCCTAAGGTGCATGGAGACAGCAGCACCGCATAGAATCTATACCATCCTCTGGCCACACAGTACTGCATCAGTCCATCCAGTGTCCAAGGTAAGAGAAAATGCCAAGTAACTGGAAATGAAGCAAAGGCTTCTGGGGCTATTTTACAGGATGCCCTTTACTGTGAGGTGCTGTGTTTGAACATTGTAGGCATGTTCACATGGCCACCGTGGGTGCTGAGAACTCCTATTTCTCTCGGAAGTCAGAAAATGCCCTGGAGTGCCATCCCACAATCATTCCTGTAGTGAAACTTTGGGCCAACACAAGAGTATAGGCTCTCGCTTGATCCTCTTGAACAATGGATACGGAGGCTAGCTGGTGTCATCTTTAGCATCTTGCTGTGCAAACTCATAGAGGTGAAACTCCACCTGCAGATCCATGTAATAGGCTCCTATGAATTCCTGGAGGCAGGGGCAGGGACTCAGACATTAGGCTACCAGACCTGCTAGACCTGTGTCATGCACTCCACTGAATTCTCAAGCCCCCTGTGAACCTGTCCCTTGACCATGACCCTGTTCAGGCCACAAACAACTCAGCCACTGTTCTTCTAGCAAGGGGGAAATGTGCCCCTCAATTTCCTGTGTTCTGGTCTGAGGCTCTAGTCTTCAATGTGACGAGCAATTGAAGGATGGGGAAGGGCTTGTGAACTGAAGTTCTCAAAATATGTATTTAGTAGCTCCCACAGGGTTTCAATTTCACTTGATAGGAGCATGATGACATTCTGTAGAGAGAGAATATCTTAGTTCAAGCAGCCAAGATTGTACTGAACCACCTTTAGTCCTAGTGAGAGCTATATTGGCTTGGTGCCTGATTGAGCACTTTTGAGACTACTAGGAAAGATTTTTGGCTGGTACTGGGACTTGAACTGAGGGTCTGGGCTCTGTCGCTGAGCCTCTCTGTGATCAAGCTAGTGCTCTACCATTTGATCCACAGAGTTACTTCCACCTTTTTCTGTTTATGTGGTACTGGGGAATCAAGCACAGGGCTTTATGCATGCTAGTCAAGTCCTCAACCACTAAGTCTCACTCCAAGCTGCCTGGAAAGCTTTTTTAAATGCATACTAAGCTTAGTGGACCTTTGGCCTCTATCAGGCTTAAAAGGCTGGAAATTAAGATGGTACCTGAACCTTGCAAATTTCCCTGCTTCTTTGAAGACATCTTAAATATTGTGAAAGACTTCCCTGTCTCTTAAGACTTCTTGACTCCACAAGCCTAGACGTTTGTGAGGTCTTTTCATGCTAGACCTACCTAGAGGCCAGTTCACTCCACCCAATTTCGCAGGAGGAAATGAAAAAAAAAAAAAGAAATAAAGTGTTCAGCTACTTGGCCTCCTTCTCCATGGGAACAATGAGACACACTGCCAATCTCTACATGCTCTGCTTTGGCAAGTTGCTAGGCCTCTATCCACATTCACAGATACAGACTATGGAGAGGGCAAAAAACAGAATGTCTGAAGCAGCCCTAATGGCTTTAAGGAGCCCAGGGCAGCGTTCTATCCTGACAGGTGCTGGCAGAGACTAAGGGATTCTTAGATGTTTCAGAATCTTCTCCCTGAAACCTCATAATTCCCTCTAGTACTTGGGAATAAGAACTGGATCTAGTTCTACTAAAGAGTTAAGCCTAATTACATGAGGTATGGAGTAGAGGATCTTCAGGCAACAGGGCTAGGCAAGAGAGCCAAGGGCTGATGAGAGCAATGAGCAAAGACCAGAGGGTTATACAAGGAGCCTGAAGGGTAGACATCCCATTGACTGGAGACTGTCATCAGTAATGGACTCTAGCATGACCATCAGACCAGAGAATCCTGCAACACAGGTCACCAGAGAGCCAAGAGTCCACCCCATGGACACATAGGCCAGAACCCAGTGTGTCCATAGCTGAGATCACACTGGCCACACAAAGTAAGACAGCACATGATAAATGTCTTTGGCTTGATTATGGAAGAGAATATAAAACAGAGATTATTTGAATATTTGTCAAAACAAAGCTTTTCAATTGGGGGACTTCTGAGCCCATCCTTGTATTTGGTTAGGAAAAGCCCCTCTGTCTTCCACTCAGTGGAAGGTAATTACTATTCTACTAACACACCCAAGGGTTGTAAGTGGCTTGGGCTATGAAGGTGGAAGACCCAAACCCGAATCCTAATTGTACCTAATGGCTTTTGAACCCATCCCAGGCCTCTAATGTAAAGAGGACCAAGAACACATAGCCAGTACCTAACCAAAAATGTACTCAAATGGCCTGAGGGCAGAAGACTCTGACCGTCTTTGGGATGAAGCATAAATACCAGCAGAGGTGGACAAAAGCAGGACACTAGTACCTGGATTTGGTACACTAGCATGCAGTCTTTCACAATCCATGGGACTATAGGAAAAGCTGTTGCAACCTCCCACACATGGGAGCTCAGTGTCCAAAAGGAATTGAGTAGGGACAGGAAGAAAATACCCCTGGTAGTAGTAGAAGAGGTTTTGAATGAATCAGTATAGAATACAGGCTTAGATCTCAAAAGCCTATTAAGTAAGATACGTCAGCTCCAGCAGGTTAGCTCTTTGCTAAATCATGCACAGTGTCCATCTTCAGATAATACTTAGCTGCCTAGGGAGTGATAAGTTAAAGAGAGGTGAGTAACATCAATAGGCTGTGCTTCCTTCACTGTGTGACAGTCTTGATATTGCCAGCAGTATGTTCTTAGAAGTAGATTCACTACACTAAGTGCACTCATACTCAAAAGGAGCTTACGTGGGCGGCTCCTTAACCCTCAAGGAGTTACAAGCCTGTGTAGCACTTTCTGCAGGTGTTGGAGCTTCACATGTTTCCCTGAGCCAATTCCACAGTGGGCTGCTCAACTGAAAAGTTTACTAAGAAGCCCCAGGAAGGATGCAGTAACCACTTCTGTCAGGACTAGGGAACATTTCCAAAAAGTAGATAACACTAAAGTGAAATCAGACAAATAGTTTCTCTTTTGCAAAATCTACAAATCTGAAAGAGGACTGGAAGCCAGCAGGAGGCAGGAGAAAATGCAGGGTGAGAGGGAGAACATAATAAATTTGGCACCTTAAGGGGAAAAAGGTCATAAATGAATTGTACTCAGGTTGCGAAGGGGAATTCAGAATAGAATCAGAATTTCAGATGCTTGAGGAATGTATAGAAATACCACAGTGAAATCACTTCCTTTGGATACTACAGACTGAGTTTTCCAAAAAGTCACCTATTGTTTCCTCTAAGGAATTTAGAACTCAGAGGTTAATGTTTTTAGGTAGATTTATACAGGTTAGGAGTTTCCTAACCAGTCCTTCAATGAGGGCAGGCAGGAAGCCAAATAGCAGAGCTCAGCTTTTCAGTAGCTTTACACTTAGAGGAGGCAATCACACCCCCCAGATTCTCAGGTATCTTTTAACCTTAAAATTTTTTATTATCAATGTGATGTGCAGAGGGGTTACAGTTAAGTCAGGCAAAGAGTACATTTCTTTTGGACAATGTCACCCCTTCCCTCCCTCTTTCCCGGTTTTTCCCTCCAATCCTACCCATAAGTTGTATAGTTCATTTTCAAATAGTGTCCACTGAGTACCATTGCTGCATTTGTTCACCCTCTGTCCCTCCAATTCTGTGCCTTCCTTTACCCTCCCAAAGACCTGTAAACAAACATACACAACAAAAAGAAAGAAAAAAATACAGGAGAAAATACAGAATCTTTGTTTCCATTTTCTTGAAACTAATTTTGACTCCTGTGAGTAACTCCACACCCTACCCTTTGTTTCAGCTTAGATTGAATTGGCCCTCCATCCAATTTATGCTAAAGTGAGAGCTACCAAGGAGATCTTCCAAGAAAACAAAAGCCCTTGTATGTGTTACTCTGGTCAGTGAGTATACATTTTCCACCACAGGCTAGACATCCTCTATAGCAAGAGACAGGCTGTTGGAGAAGCAGCCCACATCAGAGCATCTGGAGATGGAGACAGGGGTTGAGTGATTTATAACCGAGTTCATTTACAAGGAGTAAGGATGAACTGGGGAGGAGATGGGAAATGAATTTCCAACAGCTCTGAAAGGACAGTGACAGAAATTCTCCATACTAAACCAGCATTCCTTCCAGAGGGACCAGCCAACACAGCAAGCCTGCAGCTCCCAATGAACAGTACCCACACCTTGCTCCCTGTTGATCTTGCTAGCACCTGGCACTGGCCCGTACATGGGGGGAATGGAGTGGATCAGGTGAGAGAACAGAAAAACTTACTTCCTTGACGCATAGGAACATAGTGGGAGGGCTGAAAGTGAGGAAGTGGGTGGATGGACATTGAATAAACATTCAGAACCATCTAGTTCTCCTTTCTGTTCCAAGCTAAAGCCTGCAAGACCAGAGATCTGTCACACAACTCTCCTCTATCTTATTGGCCTGAACAGGGTCTGAGGACACGTTAGATTGCTGCAGAGCCACAAATGGAGTACTCATTTTCAATACTTGATGCACTTAGAGTACATCTGAAACCCATTTTCCTCTTCTAACTTTAAGCTTCTATCTCCCTAACACACCTGAAGCAAAATTTATGATCCAATTGAGGAGGAAGAGGAGATAAGAGGAGGAGGAAAACAGAAGAGGAGGAGAAGAGAGAAGAGGAGGAGGAGAACAGGGGAGGAGGAGAGCAGAGGAGAGCAGTCTAGGAGAGCAGAGGAGAGCAGTCTAGGAGAGCAGAGGAGAGCAGAGGAGTGCAGAGGAGCTCAGAGGAGTGCAGAGGAAAGCATTATTTATTTTTTGTTTATTTGCTCCCAGCTGGGAGGAGAGGCACAGGCTGAGGATGGTCCTTGCCTGCGGGTCCCCATGCTGAGCCCCATACAGGTCCCTCACCGCGCCTGCTTGGCGCCAACTCCGCCAACTACTTGTGCTGCCACCAGGACTGAACTTTGGAGGACTTGTCCCTTCTCCTCTGGCTGGTTGTCTTGGCAGGAGGTAGAAGGTGGCCAGAGGACCCCCCCCCCCACCATGCTGGTGAAGAAGCCCTCGGGGAAGGGAGCAGGGCAAGAGGCTGGATCTGAAGAGCCCAGCCCCTCCAGGCAGAGTTACACCTGCGCCATGCCCCCATGCACCACGCTGGCGACCCTCCTCTCTGGGGTGAAAACCAACGACCTTCAGGCAAGGAGCCTCGCCCTGGAATCTGCTAAAGGGGCGCCCTCCGTTCCCTTGCTGCCCAAGAAGGTGGATCAGCTGAAGGCTATAGTACAAGAGAATGTGGAGCATCTCCTGGCTCAGGTGTGTGAGGCTGGGCCACATGCGGGGGAGTTGCATGTGGATAGAATTTTGCACAGGTGAAGTTAATCTGCAGGATTCACCCTTACCGGTCATACAGTTGATTTGGGATTTGTGAGCCTCTGTTGTATCTATTTATTCAAGTCTCTTCCTTGGTTTCCCTCCAAGTCTGTGTGTAGGATCTTCCCTCTGTCTTCCTTAAGGATTGCATGTTGCAGTGGCAGCATGGGCTTTGCCCAGCTGTTCAGTTTTGTGGAGTCTGGTCTGACAGCATTCTCAGTTGTATGGAGACTATTCATTGTAATGCTCACATCTGTTGTTCATATACCAAGGCTAGGCCTTATCAATAGAGGAAGGTAAGCACTCTTAAAAGTGAAATAAGCCTATAGATTTACAATTCATTTAACTCGGAATTCTTTTCATATTAAACATTTTAAATTTTGGAAAAAAAAAGTTTCCTTTTTTTTTTGGGGGGGAGGAGTTAATAGAGGTTGTGCTCAGATATTGATGAATGGAGAATTGAAAGGGATTCCTTTAAAGATGACTTAGATTCCAGTAGGGAGAGGGTAGTTTTTCTGCCAGTAGAGAGATGTAGTAGTTGCAACCCGAATGTGATAAAGTATGTCTACAACATTGGCTGTTATTGATAGGACACACCTTGCCATGAGCTGCATTATGTGAGTGCCGGGGTTTTGCTTTGGCTGTGCAAGGAGAGGGTGGTGATAGTTGAATAATGAAAAGATGTTACCCAAATCTATCACTCTATGTTAATGGTAATTTGAATTTTAATTTAAAAACAAAATTATGTCTTGAGTACTGTTAGCTTTTGCCTAAGGTCCATGCACTTACATAAATGCTGTTTGTGCAGGCTATCAAACGTTATTAACTTAGCCACAGAGGAAGAGTCCCTTAAGAACTCACAGAACTGGAATACTACTGCTAGCTCTTAATATATCTTCTATTCCTACAGAAATCCTAGGAAAACATGGCTAAACTAAGAATCGCAAGAGAAACACCTTCTGAGTGCAACTGTCCAGCAGGTAAAAAATGAAACATACTTAACTAGGTTCCCTCTAGAGGAGAGCATTTGCAAACAAAACGTCCTGTGCCTGTCAGGTCTACCTGTAACAGTAACAGAGAAAGAATGCAGACCCAACTTGCTTTAATAAAATCAGCATGTCTCCCATAGACAGATGGCGAGTAAAGGCCCAAATATTATTTTAAGCAGCATATCAGTATCTGTGAGGGGAAAACAAATGAGCTAATCATCATGAAAAATACAGGCAAGGGGATATATGAAGTTCTTAGTGTCCCGAATTGAAAAGTCATCTTCAATTTTATTAAATAATTTCAGTGTTCGTGGTGAACATGGTCTGAATGGTGTGAAGCCCTGGTGTCTAATTATCCTTAAGAGTTTGCTGTATATTCTGTGGGATGATTATTACGGACTTTTTTCCCTTCTTAATGTGATAAATGAATAATAAATGGCAATTCCCTTGGTTTTTTTTTTTTTTTTTTGGTGGTTGTTGTTGGCTCTATCAGCTGCTTTCCTTCTTGCCACCACTAGAGCTCCAAATTGCATCAGATTTACCTGGCTCCTTGGGAAGGAACTCTTTGAAGGGGCACATTCCTACACGTAGAACCAAAGGGGGTTTTTGGTGAGTTACAGAAATATACTCAGTTCTGTTTGTCCAATAAAAAGACATCACCCAAACGCAGGCTTTGTGTTGAAAGTAAACATTCTGGAGAAAACCATTTGATGCAGTATTATCTTAGGGAATTAACTGGCTGGCCAAAAAGGCTTAGAAAGAAGATATGGCACTTCCCACCTGATTTGGCTGGAACCTCTGTTTGCCCTGTGAGCCTAAGACTTGTCACCCAGACATCTGTTTGCAGGACAGAGCGAGACAAATGTGATCTCAACTCAGTTGCTGTGGACACATGCCCATCCATTGAAGTTGACACTCTTGATGACAGGCTGAGTCTCAGAATCAAGGGTCGGTAGCAAAGAAGCAAAGTTGTGTTGTTTGTAGTCACTAATGGCTTTTGCTAGAACTCAGGTCTTACTAGGGTTTGCCCAGCTAGCCTCTGGGAAGCTTTGAGGACTATTTATTGAATGGCTTCTCATAATAAGAGAGGCACTTTGTGATTTACTTTTTATAATTAGGAGAGTTTTAAGTGCTAGCAATCTTAAGATTCATCCCCTGTGCAGAGGGACTCCAGAGCCAGAAACCTAATAAGGAATCCAGAATGAGCTGGATCAGTCTAGACTGCAATCTTAGAGCTGGAATCAATGAATTGGGATTGTGTTTCATCTTCCCCTCTTCTCTCTTCTTCTCCTCCCCTCTCCCTTGGCTTCACATCCCCTCCTCCCTTCCCTTCCTTTCCTAGTCCTCTCCCCTCCTACTCTTGTCCCTTCCCCCCTTCTCTTCCTCTCTCCTTTCCCTTGCCCCTCTTCTGTTCCCTTCACCCCCCTCTCCAGCTTTTTTCTTTTTCTTTTCTTGCAGCACTGGGAATCAAACCCGGGGCCTTGCGTGTGCTAGGCCAACCGAAATGGAGTTTTCTTTCTGATAGTATATTTGGAAAAAGTGACTGTGTTTTTCAAATATTGTTAATCCCCTAATCTTCTCATCCCCCAAACACAATAATCCCAAAGCCTATGAACGTTCACAGCCAACTAAACAAGTTGTATTTAAGTATTTGAGTTTGATCCTCTCCATCATGAGATTTAGGATGACCTCAGATGTGGGCCTCGCAGTTAATCTAACAAAGGCATGGGCCTTACCAGCCTGGAGCGGACTTCCAAAAGGCAGATGGTCCAGAGCCTTGCTTGAAATTATAACTAGGTTATAACTGTAATTACGGCTTGGTTTTCATTGGACGATCACAAGCAGTTCAGCTATACAGAAAGAAATGTGTATCCACAATTTTTGGTCATTTTCTGTGGCTGAGAATAGCCTCTTTTTTTTCCCCGACAATGAATACTTTTTTAGATGGTAGTTAAGGTGATCATATTACTTAGTATGAGGGCATCTATGTACTTATGAAACTAGTCCTATATCATTAGGACAACCTCCTCTGGTCATATCTTACCAACTTTAGTGCCAAGAACAAAAGTCTCTGGGATATTGTTAGGATGTGGGAGGTTACACAGTCTAAGCCATAAGTTTAATATGGGTATTGTCTCTTCAGAAGAGCCTGTCTATCACATGTGAACATTTCTAAACATCCCATGCCTTCGCCACATCATGGTGACGAATCCTAATGTTGGTATTCTCAAGTTATTTCTAAGTTTTCAACATAGTTCTGCTGACGGCAAGAAACACAAGTACTTCCTGTTGTTTAATGTATACACCACAGCCAAGAAACATAGGCAAAGGTAGGCCCTGGGACTCAATGCCTGTAATCCTAGCTTCTCAGGAGCCTGAGATCTGAGGATGGCAGTTTGAAGCCAGTTGGGGCAGGAAAGCCTATGATTTTCTTATCTCCAATAAACTACTCAGGAAAATCTGGAAATGGCACTGTGGCACATGTGGTAGAATGCCAGCCTTGAGCAAAAGTTGCTTGGGACAGTGCCAAGAGTTCAAGTCCCAGGACCAACAAAAACAAAAATCCCATGCAAGAGTAAGCATTTATTGCTTTAGATTTAAATTTATTGTAGTAAACTGTGTAAGGAAAATATAATTGTTGAAAAAGACTAAAGAGAAAGCAGTGTCAATGTGTTTGTAGAAAATGGGGTCGTTTGATCTTTAAATCTGCCTTTGGCCTTGTTCAATGTTTTTATTGCATACAAGTTTGCTAGTCTGACACTTTAGCTTAACTAGAAATTAGAAATCTTCCTTTTAGCAAGACTATTTCAAAATTGGAAAATACTCATTTTCCTCTGCAAAGGAATGGTCTCTATTACATCCAGTGAAATGGATTATCTAATATCAGAGATACGAACCTCAGACTCACAGAAGCCAGAAGCCATTAGTGTAAATAAGACATTTGTCGACCTTGTGCTGGGTTTAATGGGATAGCATTTTAGAAGAATTTGGCCAGCCGCACACATGTCTAGTTGGGCATAATAAGGCCAGAATGGCTTGGGATGAATTTAACCTCACCCCCCGATCCATCTACTTCTCCTGTGTCTCCCAGTGAATGGTGTCATTGTCCAAACCAGACTGAAGTCAACCCTTTAAATTTTAAGTTTGGAAATAATGGGATTAAGTGGTGAAAGATGCCAGAGATAACGATGGATAATGGAAATAGGTAGTAACTACTGACCTATGTACATGTTAAATAATTGTTTATGTGAATGTAACCACTTACAATTATACACATGAATATGTCTCATAGTTGATTTCATTTCTGTGGCAATCTTAACTCCAGTCCTAAGACACACAAAACTATGAGTGGGACTGAACTGTTATTGATTACTGATGTGACTCTACTGGTGTCAGTCACGTAGTGGTGAGGTTCTACTTTTGTCAAACTGTTGCTGAGACTGAGCCACTGTCAAGTGTTGGTGAGACATTACGGGTACCATTCCTGCGGAGTCAGAACCAGAGCAATGTCTTCTGTAATTGAAATTAATCAACTTAGCCTTGGGGATTTACTATATTAAATCAAGCTAGAGATGGATGAACAGGAAAAACTCTTCTGTCTCAGTGACAGAAATTGTTTGTCTACAGATATTTCTCTTTGTCACTATGGCAACAACCCCCTCCCCCAACTTTGCTAGCCATTAAGATGTATCAAGTTTACTGGAAGACAGAGATGACCGTTTGCAGCATCAGGCATTTAAAATAAAAATGGATTTCCTAGAAAGTTGGAAAGTTATTTCTTGGAGTTAATGTGAGAGCCTTAAAAACCTTAATCGGCTTTTTTTTCTTACTTGAAAAGTAGTTTGTTTCTTTCTTCAGTCATGGTGAAGCTGCGTGCATAGGACAAGCCATGCCCTTCATGCGCCTGTGTTTAGGAATCTGCTCCCTGGCAGTGCCCTGGGCATGGCAGAGTTACATAGACAAGCAAAATCGCAGTTCCTGCCACCTAGGCCAGGCACTCATACTCAGGGAAATAAAACCTAAGGACTTGATAGATTTGAGAGTTATTTGTAGACTTAAAGGTGATAGGAAAATATAGTAGTTTAAAAATTTACCCAAGCAATCAGGGCTGGGAATGTGGCTTATTGGTAGAGTGCTTGCGTAGCATGCATGAAGCCCTGGGTTCAATTCCTCAGTACCACATAAACAGAAAAAGCCAGAAGTGGTGCTGTGGCTCAACTGGTAGCATGCTAGCCTTCTGCAAAAGAAGCTCAGGGACAGTGCCCAGGTCCCTGAATTCAAGCCCCAGGATTGTCAAAAAAACAATTACAAGCAATAAATTAATGAGCATTACACAAAAAGTAAAAAATTCCAAATTGGTAGGCTATTGCTCTCAGAAAGAGTTTAGCGACAATGCTTCTGAAAGGGTAGTAATTGGATTTAGAATGACTAAAGTATCAATAATTTGAGTATGACTGGCTCTTCAGAGTAGATAGTCAGAACAAATACCTGTAGATCCTTATAGAGGCAGAACTTGGGCAGTTTGCTGGGATCATGGCAAGCTGGCTAAAAGTATAACATGGAGGCTAAATGTTACCTGGTACCAATACCACTGTTCATGGTACAGTTCTGTTTGTTGTGGTGGGTTTTTTTGTATGACATTTAGCTGAAAAGGTAATTATAAAATCATGAAATTAATACAATTATAGCTAAAATTCATTGAGTGCTTATTCAATAGTGCAGGCAGGCACTATTTCAAGGTTTTGCATGTTTTATTCCCTAATTATAGGGGATAAGCACTATTTATTCTTAAAAAATTATTTCCATGTTTGCAGATGATAAATTGAGGTATAGATAGAATAAAGAAGGTCAGACAGCAAGTAGTGCACAGTCACTGTTCAAGTCAAGCAGATAAAGCTCATAGGATTAGTTAGTGCCATACGGGAGAGCAGCTTAAAAGTAAAAAGATGTGTAGAGAGTGGAAAGACTGAAAAAATACTGGATTTGTGGCTGGGGGCGGGGAACGCCCTTTAGAACTCTGCACAGAAGGGTCACATGAAACTGTTTTGAATAGAGCAAGCTGGGTGATCCCGGGCACCAACTAGAAAACATAAGACCAGGCTACAAGTTTCTCAACTGGGGAGTAAAAGTTTGAGGTAGACTGAGGGCAGGAAGGATGGAAAGGGAGGACTGGAAAGGGAATTCATTTGAGTCTGCTACTAGGGAGAAGGCATTAATGATGATTTGTATGCTTTTTTAGGTTAATGGGGATTGCATTAGCAGGTGGAGAGCCTGTTCTTTTATTGATTAAACTTCCTAATGCTGACCATTCTCAACTACCCTTCCTTTGAAATTATCTTTCCTCCATTGTGCTGGTGATCACTGTTGCACTTCAGCTCTCCTCTTCCCACCCTCCTTCTGTGGTTCTTTTCTGAAGTTGGCAGTCTTCACTGTCAAATCTGGGACTCATTTCTTTCCCTCTCCACTATGCTACAGAATAGATATGCTGTCCAATTAGCTTCATTCTGAAGGCTGCACAATTTCATGGCAGGGGACATCTGGGGCCCATTCCCATCTTCACCATATTAGTTGTGGAATAATAGTCTTAGATACTGTTTTGCTCAAGTGTGAATTTGAATGATACCCTCATAATGGAGTATTTCAATGCACCAAGTCTAGAGAAAAGGCTCCCAACACAGTGGTCCCTTGGCAAGTTTTATTTGCTCTTTTTCTTTTCTTCCCTCTTCCTCCTATCCAAAAATTTCCCTTCAGTTGAAGTCACTTCCCTGATGGGGATTCCTCCTATGTTAACAGAAATAGTCATGGTTTTCATTTGCTTGCCAGATGTTAAACTGTGCACAATCACCTTTCATAGAAAAATAGCACAGTTATTGTCTTTTGGTTTCAAACATGTCATGAGTTAATACTCTAAAAATATAAGAGATAGGAACGACAACGGGTTATAATCATAAACTGGTTGTACGTGCAACTACTTCAGACAGAGGGGCAAAGTTTAATCTTCCAGTTGGACTCCAAAATACAGCATAAAACAAGCTGTAGGAACATGATATATGAAACATAAAAATGGCCAACCCCCTTCCATATCTAGAAATTGTGTTTGTACAGATGTTAACGATACAAAGGATGATCTTTTATGTAGCAATTAGAGTAGGAATTTTATTTGATGAAACAGATGCTATTGAAAAAATTTATCTCAGCAAAGTACTGACTCATACAGTATAATATGAATTTTTTTCTTTTTGCAGGGGGTGGGTAGATGAGCTTAAGTAAACTTGCTAAAAATGTGTTAAAAAAAAAAAAAAAAAAAAAAAACCTAGGGGCTGGGTATCTGGCCTAGTGGCTAGAGTGCCTGCCTCGTATTCGTGAGGCCCTGGCTTCAATTCTCCAGCACCACATATACAGAAAATGGACAGAAATGGCGCTGTGGCTCAAGTGGCAGAGTGCTAGCGTTGAGCAAAAAGAAGCCACGGACAGTGCTCAGGCCCTGAGTCCAAGCCCCAGGACTGGACAAAAAAAAACAAAAACAAAAACCTAAGCTCTTCAAAATAAGCCCAGGGACAGTTCTCAGGCTTTGAGCTTGAGCTCCAGGATTGGCATAAGAATAGGAAGAGCAGGAGGATGTGAAGGAAGAAATGCTTAGGTTTAGCAGCATGAAGTGGGACTGTCCTGGGTTTATTTAAACACTAGCCTTGCCATTTCTACTTCTTTGACCTAATCCAGTTACTTCTTTTAGTCCCAGTTTCTTTCTCCATTTGAGAATAATAATTGCATCATGTGTCATATATCCTATTAAGTGGATACCTTTATATAAAGACATTAGTTCATCGTCTAGCACAAGATATGTAGTAAGTGCTAGTTATTGTTGAAAACTGGGTGTGAAGCAGCTGCAAGCCTTACTAGGTAGGTGCTCTTGGGAGAGTTTGTTAATCTTAATAAGTCCTCAGCTTTGATTTCTCTTTCAGCCAAACTTCTAAAATTTTGTGTAAGAACTGAAGGAGTTTTGTGTGTGTGTGTGTGTGTGTGTGTGTGTGTGTAGGGTATTTCACACTTTATCTAGCCTAAAACAAAACTGATATAGAGTCAGAAAAGAAGTTTTGTGTAGTTTTATTAACCATAGTAAAGAGTTTAGATTTAATTTCAAATATTCTAAGAATCATTGGAAAGTTTAGCTAGAAAAGTGATGCACCGTGTTTTAGAAAGATCCCCTTGATTACTGTGTTGTTGTAGAGAGAGTTTCAGACATGCTATCAATAACTGTGGTGCTCAGAACCATGAAAGAAACAGAGACATGCTCACTAGACACTATGTTGAAAATTAACTCGTGTGTGAGGAATGGAAGAAAACATTGGGAGAGAACCTGGGGAAGAGGTGACATTGTCTAAAAAGAAATGTACTCATTACCTGACATGTTATTGTAATCTCTCTGTACCTCACCTTTTTAATAATAAAAGAATAAAAAACTACAAAAATTAAAAAAAAAACCCAGAGGATAAATACCACCTTGAGCCATCCATAACAATTTTCCATATATTTAAATAAAGTACATAAAATTCCTAAAGGAAAAAACCAAAAATCCTAAGCTCTTGTTGAAATGTAAACATTACCTATATAAGGGTTTTCCCTGATTGAATTCATTTTCTTAGAGCCCGTTCAGTATCTCATAGGTAGTATTCCCTCCATTTTTAATAAAAATCTTAGGAGGGTGAGGGGATTTCGTGTGTTTTTCACAGCACTGTAAAAACAATGGCATTGTGGAAGTCAGCTGTCCTCAGATATATGACTTTAGTGGGAAGCAGCCCCTCTAATGCCATTCTCGGATATATATGCTGTTTCCAGATATTCCTATCACTGGAAGAAGGTGGGTAGCACTATTGGATGGCCAGTTGTTTCAATATTTTACTTGGATGTACTAAGAGGTCAGGCTTAGAGCCATGCAGGAGAAAAGAGGGGCTGGATTGGGTGTGTTTGCCCTTGGGCAAACTATATGGGGCTGAACTAGACTGTGTATATGGGAATCTGTTTTGGATCCTTCCATGATGTTTTACTTTGAGTGTTCTTCTCTGTACCAGAGGCTTGGGGCTGGCCTAGGCATTCAAATATCCATTCCCCAGTCTTGCTTTCCTGGCCTCTTTAGAATGATTGAAGGCTCTGTCCAAGTAGGTGGTCTGCCACAGAACAGTCATGAGTGCAAGACATAAAGGCCTTAACTATCTGCTAAGTGGCAGGTGAGAACCCGGGAGTTTATTTATAAAAACCTACATGGAAAATGATACATACTTATCAAGTACGACATATTTCACATATAGAGTGGTTAAATCTAGCTAACATACAGATCGCACATTATTATCATTTTTTGTTGTGAGAACACTCAACATCTACTCTGTACTCTCAGAAGGTAGATTAAGAGTTTATGCATAAGACCAAAAGTACAGGAAGCCTAGAGATTTAATTGCCAAGCAATGGTATTGGCCAATATCAAACTTAGGTCTTTGTAATTCTTAGACGTTTTGCCATTTTGCCACACAAGCCTCATGAGAATTAACAGGATTACAATTGAACACTAGTCTGAAAAAAAAATGATTTTTTGGTTAAATTGGAAAAATAATAAGATGTGGGACCAAAACTCTGTTAATCTTTATTCTTGATGATTGTTTCTACTCCTATTCCTCTGAAAATCTAAAATGATAGAATCTGAAAATAGATTGCAAAAATTCAATACCTCTCAAATATTCAGATGAGAATATATGTGCTTCCCAGTAGTAAAGAGAGGAACAAGTAAGTTATCAGAAATAGCCCAAATGTCTATGGTCTCAAGTCCTGTCCCACTCTTATTCTTCTCATTCCGTACCTGTGGCTTTATAATAATTTTCCTGTGATCAGCTGACAGAAGAACAAACTGGGGCCTTCTTACAGAACCTTCTGTGGGATATTCAGGCACCATGAAATAGTAGATAGTTATAGCACTTTGACTGTACTAGGATGACCTTGAAAGGACGCTGGTAAAGGGAAATGCTCTAGGTGGGCAGAACATTGAGCACACAGTGTCTCTGGTGGTTGGATTGCAAGGAGAAGTGGCCAGTTGAGTGACTTTATAGATGTATGAGCTCTTGAGTGAATTGTTTGGCTAGCTAGTTAGGGACTTAGAAGAGACATGACTGGAAAATTGGTCACAAGGAAATTGGGGATGTGGTAGGTAGTAGACCTTGCTGAGGGGACACAATACCAAAAGATAACCTGAGTGGAGGAGGATGTTAGTAATTAAGTGAAAAGGTGGCTCCTTTTTGTGGATAGCAATCCTTTTTCCCATGCCACTCCTGTTCTTGCACAATGGAGCCATATGCAAAATGGCCATGAACCACTGTGTGGGGCTTATGCATGTCTTCAAAAGCATGACTGACTCGCCATGCTGACCCAGCTATGTCCATTGGTGATTGCCCAGTCAGCTGACCGAAGAGATGAGTAGTGGGTGGCTGGTAGGGTACTATTCTCCAGAGTGATTGCAGCTAATGATGGTGGATATATTCCTTTGGATCACTTCTGTCATAGAGCAGTATTTGTTCTTACTGGATTCATATTTCCTATATATACACCTTCCTTGCATGCAATGATTGTGATAAATTACCATCCATGAACTTATAGAATGTTTGATCTGCCATCATGGTATTCAAATAGCATTGTTTCTGGTCAAGGGACTCACCTTCCAGCAAAGGATAGACATAATGTTCATGGTGATAGAATTCACTGGTTTTGCTATGACATCCTGCAGCTGCTGGCAGGCCAGTGGGGTGGAAGAGTTCATCATGATGTCGTAACTCCTATCAAGCCTACCAAACTTCCCCAGGAGACTGTGATACTGTGAATTGAATAGGTGGCATTTTTCTCTGTAATTAGAGTCAATGGATTGAAGAATCATATGATGAACATGGTAGTGACACCACCCACGATTACTCTTAGTGACTCATTAACAAAATTTTTGTTTCCTGTTCCCATGACCTTACTTTGTGCCGACCTAGAGGCCTTTGTCCTAAAGAGAGGAATGTTTCAATTGGCAGACACAATGGTTCCATTGAACTGGAATTGAATTCTGCTCCCTGAATGGTGTGGCATCCTCATGCCTCTGAATGGACAAGCAAAGAAGGAAGCTACTGTGCTGGCTGGGGTGATGGACCTGTTTGCAATCAGGGGCCATCAGATAGCTACTTCCTAGTGTCTGGGTCCTAGAAGATCCCCTAAGGTGCCTTTTGGTATTAACGTGTTCTGTGGTTAGGGTCGATGGAAAACTATCACAGTTCCCATAGCTAATGGACAATCAATTGTACATCTTTCCTCTAGAAAAAAAGGAAATAATAATATTCTCATTGTTATGGAACTAACCCAGAGCCTTCACATTCACAGAATGATAATGTTAAATTTGACTATTGCAACAGTGTTTAAATGTATCATTTAGCAGAGCACTAACTATATTAATAATATTGTATAAACACCATTGCTGTAGATGTTTTTTAGAATGAGAACGTTTTAGTGTTTCGCTGTTTGCTAAGATTTGTAATCATAAATATATGTTGAATTGTGTAACATACTTTTCTGCATGTATGAAATGACTCCTTTGTTCTATTAATTTGATAAAATATATTGATTTGTTTCAGTCAGTCCAATGATTTTTAGGTTAAAATCCATGGCACATGAAAGATTGTCATTTTCATATACAGAGGGATTTATTTTAAATTTTGCTAAGGATTTTCCAGTCTATGTTCATAAATTAAATGTGTCTTTAATTTCCATTTCTTTTAATATATTTGTCAGTTTGGGTATCATTGCTATGATGCTTTCACAAAGCAATTTGGAAAATTCTTTTAATTAAAAAAAATCTTCTTAAAGTGTTCATTCACTAGTGAACCCTTCTTTGTCTTTGTGAGAGACTTTTAGTGACCAACTCAGTTTCTTTCCTAAATGTATTACTTTTAATTCTGGGTGACTTATTAGCATAAAATTGTTTTTAATATTAATTTATTATACATTTAATGTTTGTAGCTCTTATAGTAGGCCCTTTCTTTTATTCCTGGCATTTTGAGTTTTCTCTTTTTAAAAGATCAGTATTGCTAGTATTTACTAATTTCATTTATTTTTCAGAAAAAAACTTCAAAATCTAAAATGTTCATTGCTAACTTTTCTACTTTCCATTTTGAGATTACTATACTATTAATATGATTTATGATTGTTAATCATTTCTTTCTTATGGCCTATTTTAGGATTAGTTTGTTCATTTTTTGGTCTAGTTTCTTAATCTCAAGTCATTATATTAAATCTTCCTTATCTAGGCATGGTGTTATGTGCCTATAATCTCAGCACATGGGAGACTAAGGCAGGGGAACAGAAGTTTGGAGCCAGCCTTCATTCCATAGTAAGAATTTATTTTTTTCATATAAGCATTTTTAATGGTAAAATGTTCTCTAAGTGATACTTTAGTTGTGTCTCACAAATGTGTTTTATTTTCCATACCATCTGACTTAAAATACATTCTAATTTGACTCATAGGTTATATAGGTTTTTTAGTTTTTATTCAAATGTAGAGCTTTTATAAATGTCTTCTTGGTATCTAATTTAACTGATTGCAGTTAAATTATACATTCTGTATGATTTTAATGTGTTAAACTTTTTTGGAATTTTATATAAGCACATGTAGTTTATTTTTGAGATGGGTTCACAGGCACCCAAGAGTATACCTGAAATTTTTTGCTTTGCATTTGATTAATGTCAGTTGTCAAATTAGTTGAGGCACACACTCTTGCCACTAGGACATATTCCAAACAGGTCAAATTAATTGATAGAGTTCATTTCTTCTATATTCTTGCAGGTCAAAACCCCCCCCATCAGCTTTATCATTGAAAGAGGAGTGTTAACATTTTGAAGTATGATTACACATTTGTCTCTTTTTTTTCAGTTCTGTCAAATTTGTTTCCTACATTTTAATACTGTATTATGGTGTACCTAATAATTTAGGATTTTTAAGTCTAGTTAATGAACTGACCCTTCATCTTTATGGAATGTTCCCTCTGTATCTCTGGCCATGCTCCTTGTGATGTTTTTCTCCCCTCTGCTTGATACGAAGGTCAAGGCAGTTGATTTTCCTTCTGGCCTCCTGAATATGAGTGTGCAGAATGGTTCACCTGCAAATTAATAATGTGGTTGTTTGCGGTTCTAGTCCTATGCATAGTACATGCCTTTTTTTTTAATGAAAATAGTTGAAACAATAAGTGAATCTGGGAGGGAAGATCAGAACTCAATTGCAGACATAATGTTGGATGTTCTTTACTTTTAAATTTAATTTTATTGTACAGGTGATAAACAGAAAAGTTACAGTTGCATAAGTAAGGTAATAAGGACATTTGTTTTTGAACAACATTACGTCCTCCCTCATTTTTCCCCATTCCTTTGACTTATCACCCTACAAGTTGTAAAGTTCATTTCCAACACAGTTTCAAGTGAGTGTCACTGATGCTAATATTAGATATTCTTAAGGACCAGGTAAGTATAAATGGAGTTAATTTTCCAAGCCTTTACTAAATAACAAACATAATCCCAAATACCCCCCAGGTACAAACAGATTGAATTCTTGAACCAGACCAAGGGGTGGGGGGTTTGTATAATCATTATTGTTCTCTTTTGTGAATGAGAAACTGAGACAGGGAGGCTGAACTACTCACAAAGTTTATAGGGAGTCAAAATGTGGGTATCAGGTGATGTGTTGAGCTCATTCTGAATCTGCATGCACATCTAGTCAATACTTACTCATATCCTTTACTATCTTCTCACGGTCTTCAGAGTAAGCATTGAAATATATTACCTGCCCTGTAAAACAAGATCTAGTCCCTGCTTGCTTTCACAGTGTCATTTTGAAATACATTCTCAACCTGATTTGCCTCCTTCGTGGAGTCATTTCTAAGATTTCAAATGGAATATGGGTTCTCCTCCAGGAACATGGCTAAAGTCATGTGTATTTATAAGGAAAACAAGTGGCCAAAGCTGTAAAATGTCTCCACCCTTTTTCAAGTTCCATATAATTTTTTTTGACCCATGGCAAGGGGGCACAGGGAATGCTATTTAAACAAAAGTTGATTTAAAGTATAAAATGGAACCCAGAGAATCCCCTGTGACCCTGAGTATTTCCTTGATGATGCCTCAGATTATTCTGGATATAAAAACAACTGCCCCTTTGTTGGGCATCAGCTTGGCATTGAGGGGAAGAGGGCTGCCTCTCCTCCCGCCCTGGGGCTGTATGACTGTTAGCTATTCCTACCCCCTTCTGGGTCCCGAATGGGAAGAGGTAGCCAAACCAGCCCCGCCCTCTGTCTGTGAGTACGTGTGCCACAATGGTGCCAGCCAAGCTCAGGGCGAGTGGGGTCCTATGGGACGTGACATTAACCTTGGAGGAGGTCCTAGGGTGTCACTCTTGGATGGATAGTTTATTAGCCAATCACTAATGCCTAGCTAGACGCTCCAAGTCCTTCCCCTTCCCACCATCATTACTGCTATAAATGTATTTGCCCTTCCCTTTATTAAAGGGAATTCCAAGGAGTTTTCCCTGAGAAGCCCTTGCATCCTGAGTCCTTTGTTCTTAGTGAGTAAAGGGGGGAGGGGCATCTTAGTGTTCACACATGGGTCCAAGGCTTTCATGTGGCCCTTGCTCAGCCCTTGCTACCTGCTGGTCAGGCAGCTCATGCATGAGGGTGAAAGGGGCCACATGGGAGATAAAAGGCCTGACACCCCTTTTGAAATGCAGATATCAGGGTTGGTGGAGGGGACATTGCTAAATAAGGGAGCATGAGGAACTTCTTGGCATATCCACTTTGTTTGTTTCAACTTTGCATTGGTTAGAAAATCATATTCTACCCACACTGACAACAAAAGGTCCCATGAGGGTTCTGGCCAGATCTGACCTCCATATTGTGGTCCCCTCCCTTGGGAGGACCCCATTACATTTGGTGCATGTGCCAGGAAGAGTCCTTAACCACATTTTTTGGGGAAGATGGAAGATGCCTAGGTGAAGAAAAGAAATCTTCGGAGCTGTAGTTCAAAGGTCTTCATGTGTTGTGCCAGTCACGAAACCAACACCAAGAAGACCACCGAGACTCAGACATTCTGAAATGCAAAAGCAAGGCAAGGCTTTATTTAAGCAAGCTGCAACTCGGGCCTCACCCTACCCACCGACACAGCGGAGGTTAGGAGGAAGCCCCGAGCTACGATTACACAGGGCTTATAAAGGCAAAAAACAAAGTTACAGCAATCAGGTGTTTAAGCAAGCAAGATTACGGGTACAAATCTGATTGGCTCAGGGCTCGAGGCATTCTGGGGGCAGTTAGGGTTAACCATTTCCAGCAGTTAGAGTTCTGGGCCCTAATGGGCTTGTCCTGGGTCTGCTCACAGGGCCTGCTTATCTCAGGTTCACGTGGTAAAGTGGGGTTCGCGTGGTAAAGTGGGGTCTGACTTCAAAGTCTGGCACTTCACATGAAGTAACTGGGACTGAAGGAAAAACAAAAGGCTCTTTTAAAACAGGTAATAAACAGTACAAGAAATGTATCCAATGCCTAACATATGAAACTGTAACCTTTCTGTACATCAGTTTGATAAAAATTAAAAAATTAAAAAAAGAAATTAAAAAAGAAAAATTAAAAAAGAAAGGCAGCCCGGAGGCAAAGAGCGGTACCTGGTTTCAGAATGCCTATAAGCTTCAGAGTTTTTGCAATACTGATAAAAGCCAATGTGTGTTAGAGCAGAGGTTAGTAAAAGGCTTTGGAAATGAAGAATGCATTTCTAGATAAGAAATTTGGAAGTGAAGTTGTCCTAAATGATTGTTCCAAAGTGAGAAAAGGAAAATTATGGCTACCAAAATGAGTGTTTAATTACCATTCCAGTTTGTTTATAGGTTTTTTGTAACAGTTTCCAGCAGGCCCACAGAGAAGGACAGATGATTTCTACAAGTTTGTCAGATGTAATGTTGGCCCTTAATAAGTTCCAGGCAGCCCAGCAGGAGGTGTGACATTCTATTGGAGCCACTGGGAGCCATTGCTGCCTGCTGCCACCACGTCCTCTGTGCATCCCATTTGGTTTGAGATCAAGGATAGCCTAACTGTCATCCGGAAGAATCTATATCTTTATCCTGAGCATCCCTACTGTAGTAAAAGCAGATGGGACTCCATCACATGCAGCTGATTCCTGCTGGAAGGCCACTTTGGATCTGCTGAAACTAAGATTTTGGGGGGACATTCTTCCTGTGGTAGCCTTCCCACTCCTCTGAGTTGTCTGGAGTTGACTAGCTCTATTAAGAAAATTGGAAAGCATGCATGGCAGGCTAGAGAGTCACTCCCAGGTGATGCCTGGGGTGGGAGGTGTGTCCAAGTGTATCAGAGTGTGTCCACATGGATTAGGGTGTGACCTCAGAGAAAGGAGGGAGGTAACTGCCGCCAGGTGTACCAGTTATCTAGGTAACTTGATAGAGATTTAAACAGGTGAGAATACCTGCAGCTGTCCTGGGGGTGGACCTCACAGATAACCTGTTTTCTTTCTGAGTACAAGCTTAAGAGCAGCAGTCCCTTTGGACTGGCTCTTGTCTCATCCTAGCTCTCCCCAGCAGCCTGTGGGTGGAGTCACTACAGAAATTACCAGGAGAAAGAAACAGCTGAAGCAAAGTAGCCTGTCGTGCAAAGGACTGGAACTATGCTGTCTTCTTCCCAGTAGTTGGGAAAATGTTCACAATTAAAAAGAGTTAAAGAATTTTGGCCTGCATCATACTTCTTATGTCTGATTTCTTTGGAGCTTGGCTCATGATTAAACTATCCCCTGAGCTGTGCACAAAGCACTATTTTCCTCCTTTGATGTCAATTCAAAAGTACCTGACAGTAGGTAACCTGGAGCCCAATGGAGTGGAGTGGATTTCCTTACATTGGAAAGAGCAGAGACATAGCGCCTCTGCAGTGGTTTTTCTTGATGTCCTGATGTAAATATTGCTTGATCCTGGACCCAGAGGCGGCCCAGTCCCTGTTCCAGAAGGCGCCTGTGGTAAGGGCAGCCAGTATAAAAATTGGCAAGCCTCTCTGTCACTCCTCCTTCTTCTCGAACAGCCACACAATCTTTTTCTCATATGAAATGAGAGAAGAATAAAGTGTGACTTCAGCAGGCCCCACAGGCAGTTGCATTTGAAACTATAACCTTGATTCCATACTTAAAATTTTGAAGAGAAGCATTAGAGATCTCTTGCCCCAAGTTCTGAGGCAGACTCTGTTGCTGACCCTCAAAGAAAGATTAGAGTACAACTGGGCCTTCTCTGACCTCAGGATCATCTTTTGAAAAATAAAGTGCTTGTGCTTTCTCTAGAGGAATAAACTATTTTTAATGCAAAAGACTAAATAGTCAATACTTTGAGCTGGCAGTTATTCATTTCTGCTGTATTGCAAAAGCAAATTCATGACAAGGAAGTAAGTGAAAGGACATTGATTAAGTTTCATGGACACAAATTTGAATTTTGTACAGTTTTCCTGTGTCATAAAATATAATTATTCTAATATTTCTCAACCATCCAAGAACCATTTCCTTGACACAGGCCATAGGGAAACAAGCAACTTGCTAGTACCCCATAGACTTGAGTTTGTTGACCTTTGAACTAGTTGAATATCAAGAGTTTTTCCAGAGTTCTATTCGGCTTTGATGTGGAAGTCTTTTAAAAGTATTTTTCTGGCTGGGTACTGATGGCTCATGCCTATTATCTTAGCTACTCAGGAGGCTGAGATCTGAGAATCATAGTTCAAAGCCAGACTGAGCAAGAAAGTCCAGTCCATGAGACTCTTATTTCCAATTAACCAGTAAAAACCCAGAAGTGGAGCTATGGCTCAAGTGGTAGAGCACTAACCTTGAGCACAAAAGCTCAGGGACAGTGCTCAGGCCCTGAGCTCAAGCTTCAGGACCATCACTCTCTCTCTCTCTCATATATATACAATATGTTATACATAAATAATATATTATAAATATATATTTCTATCCAATGAACATTATTCAGAAGGGTCTATTTGTTTCTTTTAGATGGACTTACAATAAGAAAATATAATATTTTTTTGAGGCAAGGTTTCACTATTATAAAGCTCAGAGTTGTCTGTCCTAGCCTCCTATGGACTAAAATTAGAAACACACTGCCAACCCTCCTGGCTAAAGATCTTTGTTTTACCTTTATTTCTTTTTTGATACTTGCTCTTTCTTTTTGTATATACAAGTGTCGGACTTGTGCAATCTTCCTTTGCCTGAAGAATCCTTTTGGCATTTTTTTACCCTGAAGACAAATCTGCTAGTGATGAACTTCCTTGTTTTTAGCAAAATCTTCTGAGAATGTCTATTTTTTGCCATTTTTGAGTGAGAATTTCACTAGATGTGGAATTCTCAGCAAAGTGTTTTCCTTTTCTTTCAACGTTTTTAGTATTTCAAGCTGCACTTTTGCTTGTGTGGTGTTTGATGGGAAAGCCTTCAATTCCTATCCTCGGTATCTAGGTAAGGACCTGGTTTCCTTCAGAATTTCTCTCTCTCTCTCTCTCTCTCTCTGTGTGTTTTCAGTTTGAATACAATGTGCCTGTGTTATTTTTCCTTTTTTTTCCCACTTAATCTGATCAGTGTTTCTTAATTTTGCCGGACTTCTGCTGTATATGTTCTCTTCATATATTTTGAAGCTTGAAAAGTTCCCAATCATTATTGATTCAAGTATTTTTCCCTCCTTTCTCTTTCATCTCTGGAACCCTGATTATACTTGTATTAAAGTCTTTTGATATTCTTCCACATTTTTTAAACATTCTGTTTTGTTTCCCCCTTCTCTCTCTCTCTCTCTCTCTCTCTCTCTCTCTCTCTCTCTCTCACACACACACACATATACATACATCTGGGGATTTTCTTTTGACCTTGAAGCTCCCTGATTATTTTTTTTTTGACAATTTAGAGTGTGCAGAGCAGGCCAAGGGGAGTAGGCCTTATGTGTTACAATGATTTTGAGTTTTAGCATTTCCTTTGTAAAGGAGCTATTGTGTTTTGCTTTGTTTTGTTTTTTAAAATTTAGTGTCTCTGCTTTATTGCCACTTAGCTTTTTTAATTAAAATCTTTAACATTTTAAATAGAGTTCTTTAAAAATATTCTGTCTCTTCGGCTGGGGATAAGACCTAGTGGTGAGAGAGCTTGCCTCGTATAAATGAGGCCCTGGGTTCGATTCCCCAGCACCGCATATACAGAAAATGGCCAGAAGTGGCACTGTGGATCAAGTGGAAGAGTGCTAGCCTTGAGCAAAAAGGAAGCCAGGGACAGTTCTCAGGCCCTGAGTCCAAGGCCCAGGACTGGCCAAAAAATAAATAAATAAATAAAAATTAAAAAAATATTCTGTCTCTTAATGACATAGGTAACTCTAATATCTGTGGCATATCTGAGTCTCAGCTTGATAAATGCTGATCTCAGAATGTGTATTTCCTGCCTGTTGTTTTCCATTCAAAGCTATTCATTATGTCCTGTGAAGTAGAAATTGGGGCAAATAGGCCTTTAGTAAGAGACTTTAGTCTGGTGAGGAGCTGGGCTGTGTAGAGTATTCTCTGGTGCTGCCTGCACAGGTCAAAGATTTTGAATTCTGCTAGTGTGTTTGTGTTTGGTCTCTGATTTTAGGTTTTCCTAAGTAGTCTTCCTTAAGGAGTTTGGTATTGGAGACCTTTTAGCTGTAATCTCCTGTTGGTGTGGTTATAGGGTCTAAGTGAGCAGGAATTTCCTGTAGCCGTCTTTAAAAGCAAAGACGCAATCCTTTCCTTTTAGTAATGCAGTACCACTTTCCTGTATAAGAGAACAGAAAAATCAAGAACATGGCAGCATAGCTGAGGCTGTCTGAAAATGAGGGATGAAGGATTCGCTCTTTCCAGGCTTCCATTGCTTCAATCAGTTCCAAAATAAGCCACCAGCAAATACTAGGTACTAAGTAAGAAGAAAGTGATATTGCCAGTGCAGAAAGGACGAAAGGAAGGTTGGCTGGAAAATATTTTCTGCTTGATGAGTAGTGTTGACTATTGATTCAAAGTTTGTCATCAGGAACTTGAAATGCTGCTAGTCAGGATGGTTGCACGACTACCTCTCTACTCTGGAGTGTTCATCTGCTTGGATGTGAACTTGGAGTTGGTGTGTGTTTGGGTTCCATCAGTGATAGAACTCTGCCAGAACAGCAAGACATGGGAAGGATTTGTGGGAGCAGAAGATCTTTGAAAAGGAGAGATTATGCCAGTGTGACTTTACAGTGGAACCATGGAGGGAAGTAAGTGAAGGTGGTGGGAGAGGTGGCCACAGGTAGTAAAGGTGATGGGAGAGGTGGCCACAGGTAGTAAAGGCGATTGGAGAGGTGGCCACAGGTTGTAGGGTCCATGGGTTGAATGTCTCACTGAGTTTGCAATGAATGCAAGTAAGCTGGAAATCTAGTAGGTGGGCATGGCGGCGAGGGGGGGTGGGGTTGTGATTGAATTCAAGGTGAGAGAGTCAGATGACAGCTGAGGGGGAAATTGGTTCAGGCAGGGAAATCAAAGACCTGAGAAGCAACTTTTCCCATAAGTCTTTGACTCCGATGTTGAAGTCATGGAGACTAACGAAGTAGTTAGGGATGAAGAAGGAAACCTGAGAGCTGCTGTCTACTGGCAATGAAACCACTTCAGTAGGAGGGAGGGGGCCCACCACAGTGAGGGTAGGTGGAAAGATGATCTGTCACTAGAGCAGAGATTTGTGTAGGAACAAGCGAGGGAGCAATGGAGAGCTGAGAGAATGTCTGCCTCATTTCCTGGTCTGGAAAGAAAGAAAGTTTGGATTTGAGGACCAGGGGGCTAGACTGTCTTAAAGGAGCATAGATTTCCACTGAAGTAGCAGGAGGTCTTGCTGAGATTGGAGGTAGAAGAACACAGCAGGCATGGTTATTTTGTCTACAGGAGAAGGACTCAAAGGTGGAGAGTGCAGGGAATTGGCCACGGGCTGTGAGTGTGGATTTTGTGAATTCCGGTAAGAGGGTTCCTAGGTGAACCAGGACTTCCTGCAGCTATTATAGTGACTGAGAGTGCACAGCTTCCCGGGTCAAACAGGGGACCTGCTATATGGTGAACTTTCTGCTTCTCTCTCCTGCCTTAGTGTATAGGATCATTGTTTAACATAAAATACATACACCAATTTTCTGTATACATAGCTTTGGGAGGCTAATTTGGTTAGGCTTTCAGGTAGCTGTGACAACCTGGGGTTGAATTTCTTTATGTGTTGCAAAGCATGTTGGTATGGAGAAGTCAACTTGGCTGATAAAAGTAGAATGAAGGAAACGCAGAATAGCTGAGACTCTACTATGCTCTGTGCCAAATACATTGTGTGAGCCATTTTGTAGAAATCAAGACTGACATGTTGGAAAGACTATAAGCTGGGATTTTTAGTTCCTTACCTACTGTGGGTACGTGCCATGTGTTCTCCAGCATTAATTTTCTCATCTGTAGGGTAGAAATATGATCAACCACCTGCTGTGGCTGATTCCGAAGCTGCCCAGGTGACTGTGATGAGCAGATAAAGATGAGATCCACTTCCATGAGGTGAATAGTAGTGTTTGTTCCATTTCGTTGATATAGCAAATGAAAACTACATGGGATGCTTATGATTATGTGGCATTTAGATGGCATCACCAGGATGGGGAGCTAGTCTCTGACTGGAAGACCCTTGCTTTACGCGTTTTGTTGAGTTGCTGGTTTAATACAGGGGAGCAAAGGGAGCCCGCCCTGGCCTGTTGGCCCACCACTTGACACATGGATGAGATGGAGGGATCACGTGAGTGTAATAGAGGTCAGTGGTTTCCAAACCTGGCTATGTTTCCAGTTCACTGGAGAAGCATTTAGAGTCCCATCTCCAGGGATGGCCTGAGGCCAACTAGATCAGAATTTCTGGAGCATAGGAATCCAGAGTTTGTGTCTTGAGGTTTGTTCCCTAAGTGAGTCTGAGGCTGCTCATCAGACCAAGTCTTCATATCTGCTTCTGAGAACCATTAGCTTTTATCTTGAAGTCTTGATACACAACAGTGAGACCCTGGGTGCCTGCCCGTGGCCCCCAAAGGGTCTTTGGGAGTTGAGTGCTTGGAGATCTTTGGTGAAGTACCCGAAGCAGACAGTCACTCAGTCTGTCACTGAGCATTTGAACTTTGAGAAGGTAGGAAATGTCAAGCAGGCAGGCTCTACTGTAACAGAAAGTTATTTGTTCTTTAGAGCTGTTGTTTTTCCTTCTTTCCCCTTGAGGCTCCTGCCCACTCAGATTACAACAAATAAATAAGCTTGTACTACTGAACTAGCACACATACTGTAATTTTTTTCCCTGACTGTGTGACATCACTGATGTAAAAAATAAAATCCATTGGTTTTCATGGGCTGAGGCAAACAATGGAAATTTGATGTAATATAGAGGAGAGAAACATTACATCAATAGAAATGCTTGTTTGGCAGCATAAATATGCATCCGGAGTATGCTACAGTCTGGGTTTGATTTCCTCTCCTGGATGACATTTCCCTGAATGGGGTTTTGAGGGCTGGGCACTGGGGGGTGGCAGGCTGATGTTTAGGGCATTTAGCAGTGTGTGATGATGATTCTGGTGACAGTGGGGTATAGTTGTAGTTGTCTTCTCAGCTCTGCATCAGAATGTCCTGAGGAGGTCATTGCATCACCCTAGTGTGGTCTCAACCATCTGGAGTGGAGAGACCTGAGGATGGTGGATGGGCTTCTCCCAGATTCTGACTCAGGTGGCCTGGGCATCCCACACCCTCTAGTCAGTTACCCATGTTATGTGGCAATTACATAGCCTCCACCCCTTCTTTGGAAGTGGCTGGGCCACGTGCTCCCCACCTACCAGCTGAACAGTTGTAAATTGGAGGTCAGGGAGTCAACCAAAGGCTGCACTGAGATCTGGGTCTGACTTCTAAGCCTTTTCCTTCTACATAGGTCGTGTATGGCTCCTTCCTGCTCTGCCCAGTGCTGTTTGCTTCCTGACCCTAGGCTTTGCTTACTCCAGAGGGCTGGTGCTATAAAGAAGACAGAAGGCATTTGTTGTAACTGCAAGTTACTAAATGCAATATTAAGTTTGGAGGCAATTTCAGGCCCGATCCTGACTTTGAAAAGCCTGGCTAATCCACTTGTGTCACAAACACACACTTCTGCTGTCCACCCTCCTCATGTATCCCCTTTTACTCAAGTGGCTTGTGAACTGCAGACGAGGGGTTGCAGACCTGTGGGTCTGGCCCGTGGCAGCCAGCCCCAGGACGTGTCCACATGGGGTTCTGTGCATGGGTCATGTCTGTTGGGAAGTTTTCACGATGTGTTATCCAGTTAAGAGTTCCAACGGTATAAGCTACATTTTAGCGGAATCTTACTTTGGGTGCCCGCTCTAGACCAGGCCTTGGTTTTGGTGCCTGGGAAAGAGAGGAGAACCCCATCACTAAGTGTCTGCCCGTGCAGAACTGACTTTCTGGTGGAGAGATTTCCTAATAAAGTCCTTGATGTGGACCTCTGTCATCCAATCTCTCTCTCCTTGGCTTGGATCTTCTTTGTCTTCTCACTCTTGATGCCCAGCATAGGTGTGTGTGTGTGTGTGTGTGTGTGTGTGTGTGTGTGTGTGTGTGTGTGTTTGCTGTTGTTGTCACTTAGGCTGATGTGGCAAACCCTACTTCCCTAGGTCCCAGTTGTCTTTCTATTGCAATCTCAGTTGTTACTTCGTCCTGCTCTGGATAAGTTAGAATCAAGTAGCCACACATTACCCTTGGTTTGGGTCATGTTTGCCACCCATTCTGGACTCTGAATCTTTAACGAAGAGCCCCGGTCTGCTTTGTGTGTATATCCCCAGGCCCAGTAGAGCGCCTTGGAAAAAGATGCATTCCGCATACTTGCACTTAGAGTACAGAGCGCCTTGGGGAAAGGACATAGGGTATACTTGCACTTAAAGTACTAATCCCTGGAACATGGTGTTATCTTATGGGAATTGCTTTATGGGAAGAAATGGTGCTGGGTTGGAAAGAGGATGCTCCACTCCTGCAATTTAGTCATCCTTGGTGAAAAACAACATGAATACTTCTGAATAGAGGTGCTGGGCTAGCATGGAAGTAGCAAGGATGAAAGAAAGGTGCCATGGCACATTCTAGAAAGAGTCTTTGAAGGGAGGAGAAAATTATTTTATACCAGTGGTTCTGACAGGTAGTCACAGAGCAAGGGGAACATGGCCCTCCCTATTCATGGGGCTTTCTACTACGCTGGGACTGTGGATTGTGACAGGAAAGAGAACAAAGATGAAGAGGTGAGGTAAAGCACCGATCACACAGCTCATACAGCACACAGTGGTTCAGGTGCAGACTCGCCTGCTGACAGAGGCTGGCTGCAGCCTCCCAGCAATAAATACTGTGTCCACCTGTCTTCTTTCAATAGTGAAATGATGGTCATAGCACACTTTTTATTTTCCCTCTTTCGTCACTTGGAATCCTTACAGGAAAATAATATCATCAGCGTGCGTTCATTCTATAGAAGTGCGGGCATGTATTTTTACAAAGGTTTTAATAAAAGTTCTTAGACTATTTATTATGTGTATTTACATGTATCATACACATTTATAAAATGAACAAGGTTCTGTTATCTACCATTAAGCTTAAAACACTTCTATTTATTTCTACTGGGCTTCGTTTAAAAGAAATATTTTGGTACATGCCAGTGATCCCAGTACTTGGGAGACTGAGGCAGGAGAATTACAAGTTAGAGGTGAGCTTGGGATACAAAGGAGACTTTGTCTCAAAAAAAGTTAAGTAAAATAAAAAAGAGAAATAAATATTGTATATCATACTATTATTATTGTTATTATTATTATTGCCAACATTAGACCTGAACTCGGGCTCTGGGTGCTGTCTCTTAACTTTTTCACTCATGGTTGGAGCTCTGCTGCTTGAGCCACGGCTCTACATCTGGCTTTTGCTGGTTAGTTGAAGATAATAGTCTCACAGAGTTTACTGCCTGGTCTGGCTTTGAACCATGATCCTCAGATCTCAGCCTTCTGAGTAGCTAGGATTAAAGGTGTAAGCCACTGGAGCTTGTCAGTGCAGGATATTGTAATGACAGAACATCTGGTTATTCAATTTCGAGAGCTCCTGTATTACAGCCAGTGGGTTTAATTATATAGTGCTCACCCATAGAAGTGTCATGTGAAGTTCTCCCTAACATTTGTTGACTTATGGAATAGAAGGTAGCTATATTACTATATTGGAAAGGATTCTTTTTAGACACAGAAAAATTAAACGGCTTGTGTGGGTTTCCCAACCAGTTGATAGAGGAACCAAAAATAGAAATTTGTCTAGTGAATACAAACTCACCAAGATTCCTAACTAGAGCTCTGGGTGCTCCCTTAGCAACCTCCAGCTTAGGCTGAAGGACAAGCTGGTCATGCTAACCAGAAAGGCTTCTGTGGGTGGGAGGGTCAGGTGGAGGTGGAGGGAGGGCTGAGATGGTTGCTTCTAGGTCATTTTCAGCCTGCCTCCATAGCAGTGGATTTAGGCAGTGGAAGAGAGTATGTTTAGTAGAGTGAAAGTGTGTGCTTGAAAATAAACAAGGGAGACTCCAAAGGGCTCTGCTTCATAGATAAACCAGTGCATGCGCAAAGGGACTCTTGGCTTTGTTCTTCCTGCTGTTGGGTTCTGGGATAGGGAAGTGAGTGGTCCTTAGAAATTGAAAAAGTTATTCATTGAAACAATAGCCAGTGTTTCTCTGTTTTAATCTATTCATGGGCATACTGATGTAACCAAGTACGGGTAATAGAATGGTTCTCTTGATCTCTACCTTTAACCCAACTTGAAATGCTCTCTAATTCATATATGCTAAGAAAAGCAGCAACATAACCCCAATGCAGTATTTTGGGGAACTGCATTCTCTCTCTCTCTCTGTCTCTCTCTGTCTCTCCCCTCCCTCCCTCCCTCCCTCCCTCCCTCCCTCCCTCCCTCCCTCCCTTCCTTTCTTCCTTCCTTCCTTCCTTCGTTTCTAACATGCTGGTCCTGGGGCTTAAACTCGAGGCCTGGACGCTATTCCTGAGCTTTTTTACTCCAGACTAGTCCTCTACTATTTGAGCCATAGCTCCACTTTTGGCTATTTGGTATTAATTGGAGATAATCACAATAGCTATGTGCATCTAACAGTAAAAAATAATATTCAGCAAAATAAACTCCAGGAAATGGATGCAAGAGGGTTTTGTTTTCCTTTGTTGTTAATTTTGTTTTCATGTTCTTTTGTCTTGTTTGTTTATCTGAATTTGAGAGGAAATGGGGATGCATAGAAATGGAGGGATAAAGGGTGAACAAAGGCAGCAATAATACTATTAGACACTATGTTGAAAATGAACTATACAACTAGTGGGTGGGGACAGGGACAGGGACAGGAGGGAAAACTGGGAGAGAATGAAGGAAGGTGTGACATTGTTCAAAAAGAAATGTACTCTTTATCTGACTTACATAATTGTAGCTCCTCTGTATGTCACCTTTACAATAACAATAAATCAATTTTTTTTTAAAAAGCATCTCACATACTTTCTTGCTCAGGCTGACTTCAAACCATGATCCTCAGATTTCAGCCTCCTGACGAGCTAGAATTATGGGCATGAGCCACCTGCATTCTTCTGGACATTGCATTCTAAGCATAACTTTGCAAATCCTTGTATCTCCCCCATTTCTATTCAAACTTGTTTCAGTGGACTGACCGTGGGTACAGCTTTTTGTAAATGAATGTTGTCTGTTTCTTCTTTTAAATGGATTGGCCTTTTTTGTTTAAGTACTTAATGTTATTTATGAAGGTTTCCTTGATGAAAAGCCTAGGAAATTTGTGCAGCTAACTCAGAAAGGCTGTTAGATTAGTGATAACATTTGTAAAAGACTTTCATGGCTTTCTAGTGTACTTTCTTTTTTTTTTTTGCCAGTCCTGGGCCTTGGACTCAGGGCCTGAGCACTGTCCCTGGCTTCTTCCCGCTCAAGGCTAGCACTTTGCCACTTGAGCCACAGCGCCACTTCTGGCCGTTTTCTGTATATGTGGTGCTGGGGAATCAAACCTAGGGCCTCGTGTATCCGAGGCAGGCACTCTTGCCGCTAGGCTATATCCCCAGCCCCTTCTAGTGTACTTTCTTGCTCAGCTCAAACTGTTTGACCCTTACCTGGCGGGTTCTCTGTGGATCATGGGATGGAATAAAGAAGAGCAGGGTTCTTTGGCATGGTTCTGAGCATGCCTTCCATAGGCTTCATTTTCAAGGGAAATTAGCCAAGAAAACCCACTGGGCTATTTAACTTTTCAAGGTCACACAGCAAGTACTGTGGGCACTCCCAAGAACTGAACTTGCTTCATTACTCAGAAATTCCACACACTTGAAATTTTCTTACTGTTATTCTGCCAATTTTTTTTAAAAGGCCAGATTAATTATTCTCAATGTTCTTAACTGAGCTGATATACACTTAACATCAAATTAACCATCTTCAATGGCCTTTAGTACATCCTTAGTATCCTAAAATACTCTCATCTATTTACTTTCAAAATCTTTTCGTCTTCCCTAAGGGAGACCCCATTATCCATTAAGGCCACACGACCCATCCTCTGTGCTCCTCAGTGCCTGCGAATTTACCTGTTCTGGATTTTGACAGAAATGGACTCACAATATACAGCTTTTTCATCTGCTTTCTTAAACATAGTGTAATACTTGTATGCAGTCTTGTGTCAGAAGGTTTTTTTTCTGTTTATTTTTTATGATTTTATTTTCAGCTCTGAGAGTGGGACTCAAACTTGGTACCTGACACTTTCACTCATTGGCTAGTGCTCTACAACTGAGCTACACCTCCTACCTTGAAGTTTATTTCTTTGTATGGTGGACTAACAGTCCATTGTCTGGATAGACACATTTGGCTTATCCATTCATTAATCTGTAGACCTCTAGGTTGGCCTCCCTTTGGGCAATGGTGTAAACATTTGAATGTATCTATTTGAATGTTTATTTTCAGTTTTTTGGGGGTATATACATTGCTAATAGAAATGTTAGAACATGTGGTGATTCAGTGTTTACCTTTTTGAGGAACCCTTGGACTGTGTTGTTGTGATTTTACCACTTTATATTCCTACCAATAATGAACAAAGGATCTCCTTTCCCCATGTCCTTGCCAATTCTTGGTGTTTGAATGTTTTTTCTCACTGCAATCATTTTCATGGATATACAGTATTATTTTTTTACATTCCATACTGAAATACTTGCATTTTAATTCATAGTGTTTTAATCAGAAAATGAATGTTGCTGAGACAAAATCAACACCCAATTGATGCCAATATCTGTCTTGAGGGGATTAAGATTGGCATAGACTCACTCCTAGGGTACAAAGAAGGGTTGTGTTGCTTTGGGATTAGGAGAATATATGCGAATGGTGGAACCAGTTATCTCCTGAGTTTCCTTTTTTGAAGTACTACCATTTGAACTCACACTTACTAGCTAGATGCTCTACCAGTCAGTTTATAGTAACATATATGTAATTATATTCTGTTTTATTCTTATGGTATCAATCAGGAGATCCTTAGTTTTTGCTGGGCATGGTGGTACTAGCCAACAATCCCAGCTACGTGGGAGCCTTCGGTAGGAGAATTGAGGACTGAGCCATTTGGGGCAAAAACAAGGAACTACCTGACAAAGCACTAAAGAAAAAAGGACTGGAGTTGTAGATCCAATACTGAAGGTCCTGCCTAGCAATGGCCCAAACAAACAACCCAGAAGGGGCTTAGATCTTTGTATTTCAAAGCTACATAAAAATACAATGCCTTTGAGACTTGATGATCTATGATGATACATGCCTTTCTTTTTCAGAGTGAAGGAGGTGCTCAGGATGGCTCAGGGATCTGGGGATCAAAGAGCGGTGGGGATCGCTGATCCAGAAGATAGTTCTCCCAACATGATTGTCTACTGCAAGGTAAGAGTTCTCCTCAGATGCTGGATGCGCCTTGGGGTGTTGTGCTCCGAGTCAGGCTAACTGATGCAGGACACCAGGCCCAGACATGTTTTCTCTTATACCTCCTAGATCAACACATTTTCTCGTATCATCTGGTTGGCTGATTATAAACTCCAAAGAACTTAAGCTTTGTTATACTAGAAAACTTGGTACTGAGAGCGTGAAACATTTTATGCCATTAAGTTGTATATAAACCTGCAGCTTCTCTGAGCAGTGCAGTGGGGACTCCTTCTCCTTCAGTGTAACGACTTTCACACCACAGTGCAAGGAAAGATCCATTGATTCAGCAGATGCTCAAGATACAGTCTAGAAGCTGGAGGAGAGACAGAGGCACCTCTGTATGCCATGCTTGTAGTTGGTTAGGTGGTAGAAGATGCTCAAACAGAGCTGCAATGAACTTGAGTGTTGATTTCCAAACAGAGGCAGCACATAGCTTGAGAAGGAGAAGTGAAGTCTCTGGGTTCAGAAGTCTTGTTGACTTGGGCAGTAGTGGCCTTGAACTTGGTTTGGAAAGATGTATACAAAGAACAGAGGGAAAGACAGTGCCAAGTGATGAAATCAGTCCCGCAAGAGCACCAAGCGAGGGATGCATGGGGAACAGCCCCCAGAGTCTGTTGGCAGGGGCACACAATGAGTTATGTGAAATTATTACTAGAGGCGAGACTGTGGGAGGAGAAACTACATGGAGCCAGATGTTGAGAGTTTTGAATCATAGATATTTTCTTCATGAAAGACTTGTGTGTTAAGGCTTACAAAATCAGTACCTATTTGAGACTAGGAGACTTGGCTCAGAGTGCCAAATGGGTTGGTATAATGATGGGACAGAACTACTAGGAGGGCATTGCTATATCTGTAAAGTGGGGGAGGGGGCACTTGCTAAAGCAGTGCCCTTCAGGATGGAGAGGGACTCATGAGAGGAAGTGATAGGTCTGAATTAATAACGACTTGAAAACTGAATTATTATGGGATTAGGAGGCAAGTTGGGGGCCAAAAGATAACTGGAGTTTGACCTTCGGTGAAAAAAGGTGTTATCATTGTAACTCAGATAGGATCATGTTGAAGAAGAATGTTTTAAAGGAAGGAAACAGAAACAGGGCACATGAATTTATTTTTGCACATATGGATATTGAGGTAGTAATTACATTGCATACTCATGAAAATTAACCTAATGATGTTACCTATTAATAAGGAATGGGGTTAATGTTTGTTCATTTCACTAAGTATTTGACTACTCTGCTGGTTTGGTACATTCTGCAACCCTGGGTTCAGTGTATATTAAGTACAACGATGATATCCCACTGCATTTTTGTAAATAATCAATGTGTGTTTTTTTTTCTTTTCTTTGTAAATGTAGAATTCTTATGTTATTCTTGGTTTGTGTCTAAGACTCTGTAATTTTTTACTTTGCAAAAGAATGATGAGCTAGTCTATTACTAAGAGATGCTTATTAAATTGTAGCAAAGAAGCAATAGATTTAACAGGGCTAATAATTGGCGAATCATATAGAATAATAGAAAACACTTATTCATCACGGTTTCATCCCGCACTGGAAGACCCTGTGGTAGTCTAGCAGAACGTGAGATTTGGATGTGGACCTAGGTTAAGATTTCAACTACAGGTCAGGCATAATTGAAGCTATTCAGTGAGCAAAGTTCAGGAGGATTGAGCTCAGGCAAAAAGTTAGTGAGATCCGTTTACAATAAACAGGCTAGGCATGGTGGCTCATTACCCAGCTATGAGAAAGGCAAGGATAGGAGGATCCCATTCCAAGAGTAGCCCAGGTGAAGACATGAGGGCCTGTCTGTGAAAGAACTAAAAGCAAAGGGGAACTGGTTCAGGCATGTAATCCTAGCCATTCAGGAGGCTGAGATCTGCAGGGAAGCAGTTTGAAGCCAGCCTAGGCTGAAAAGTTTGAAAGACTCAATTTCCAAAACAGCAAATAAACAAGGCTGGAGGCATGGTTCAACTGGTTGAGGACCAGCTAAGCAAGCAAAGAAGCTGAACAGGTCTCTGAATCCAAACCTCTCCACCTCAGAAAAATTGCAACTCTACCATGTGCTGTCAATATGACTTTGCACTAATTAACTTGGATAAATGTCCATTTTTTTCATGTATCAGAAGAAAAATCTGACTTATTGAATGGAACCCTTTTGTACAGCTAACAAAAATCAAAATAAAAAGTATAAAAAGAAGAAAAGAAAAACCAGGGGGGAGGATTATTTATTTAGATCAAATGAATGGGGCATCTGATCATGTAATCCACAATGAACACTATCTTTATCTTTATCCTTGGTTCTTTCAGAGACAAGGACACTTGGAAAAGAAATAAATTATAAGATATATAAATCTTGGTACTGTTAATAAGTTGACCAAAGTAAGTTTATATAGTGAGTTGTCTCTGTAAGATAAAAGAGAATATATATGTTTTTTCCTCTGTACTATAAATGCATGGATTACTAAAGGTTAATAGGACATGTAAAGTTTAGTGCCATCTAAACACATTTCTACTAGACCATCTGCTGTTAGGTTGAAGAACACTGTCCAGTGAGGTTTGTGAGAACTTAAGTTTTATTTTTTAAGTGTTAAGAGGGAAATTTATTTTTCTCTCCTCCCCCTTTCTCTTTCTTTTTCTCTTTCCTTTCTTTCTGTCTGTCTTTCTCTGCTTCTCTCTCTCTCTCCATTTAATTTAGAAACAAACTTTTCCATTGTGGTTTTTCAGAGTAATAACATGGGTACAGAAATGTATTATGTTCCTGTGACACATTCACGTCAGTGTATATTCTTATAATTTACTATCTTAATGTCCCTAAAAGAAATTAATTAAATCTGTTTAGCCTATTAGAAAAAAATGTACACTAACTGTACAGCATGGGCCTTGGGCCTTGGGTCATTTAAAACCAATGTTAACCTACGTTAACCGCAGACATGCTTGAACTAGAGGACAATTAGTTTTCTCCTCTCTGTACTCAGCCTTTGGCTATGCCAAGAATTGAACCCTCATGGGATGTGGTCCGCAAATGGTGACCCTTGAAGGGAATGTCAGTTCAAAGTATTTCCTATGGATGTCCTTTTATGTAATTAGTTATTCAATTATTTATTCATTAGCCATAAGCCAAACCTTCTCCTAGATATGTATGGCTAAAATGTACATTTTAGAAAATTACACTTTATTTTTGTTTCCTTTCTCTTGTTTTTGTTGTTTCTCTGGTCACAGGTATTTGCAGGGTGAAATTTTTGCTTGGGCTGTCTTATTTAGACAGAGATGCTTATGCTTGAACAGCCAAATTTAGAGAACTAAAGCATGGAGCTAACTCCTGAGTAATTAGTGGAATGGTTATGCTCATAATGTGACTTGCATTGTTCTTATTTTTGAATGTCACCTATATGGATGGGATGCACTGTAATGCTTTGATATATGTACACATTGCATATAATCAGATCAGAGCAATTATCATTGTTCTTTGTCTCATTTTGTCTCATTTTTCTGTGGTAAGACATTCAGTGACCTCCCTTTTTCAACAATGTCTGAAAAAACATTGCTCTTAGGTCTTCCAACACAGGAAGAATGAAGGGTGTGTTTTACAAGCCCATACTTTCCAGAACATTCCTTTTTATGTCATTAACTGTAAAAAAATGTACTTTCCCAAGGCATGATTTATTTATTGAGTTCAACATCCTTTCTAATTTAGCTTTCCAACCTTCATATTCACATTTTGGATTAGAGGTGTGTATGAAGAGTGCACTGGTCACATTACAGATCTATTTAAAAGAGAACCTTAATTATTCATTAATGGAGTCAGACCTGTTAAACCTTCTTTATATTCTGGGATCCTCAGCATTCTGGATTATTGAATTGCCCAGTGTCATGCTGATATCCAAACCTGGCTATGTGTAAGATCGTGCAGGGTGTGTTACCAAAATGCCAATCCTCAAAGGGCACCTTCTCCAAGATACTTTTGTTTAATAGGTCTTGGCTGGGCCCCTGGATTCTGAATTTCGGGATGTTCTCAGAACAACTTGCTACCCAATTAAACTGGAAGAGCTTTTACACTATCTAGACCTAGTAAAGTTATGGGGAAATTGGTGTTTTGAATTGGATCTTTCATTTCCTAACTGTGTGTTCATCTCTCATGATGTAGAAAAACCCAGCTCTGGTCCTAGTGCTGGAATGAAGGGATTCTGGTAACTTTCTCTTAGAGATTTTCTAGTCTAAACTCTTTAATTTGTAGATGAAAAATATGAGGTATGGAAAAGATATGTAGCTAGTTTAGCTAGGTTAGTATTTCTTAGTGAAGCTATGACTATGTGCCTGGAGCTTCCTGGCCTCCAGTTGGTATTCAGCATCCAGGCAGGTAGGTCACCTTATTATCAGCCTCAGGATACTGTGGCCACAGTGCTGAAGCTCAACACCTACTGACTGAGCTAAGTCAATGCATGTATTAGGAAAGGAATTTGGCTCACGTGCCTATTCCTGAGGACTTGGTATAGGTCCACTTACATTTGTCATGCTAAAGTTTCATTCTATCCTCCAGTGCTCTTTTGTCTTTGGTAAAGCTTTTCTAAAATGTTTACTTTTTAAAATTGTCACCAAGTAGTTGTACCAAGGAGTTGCCATTAAGCAAAGCAGTTTATGAATACAGTGCATCTTGATCCTTGTCAACCCCTCTGAACTTTCTCACCCTTCCCTCCTAACTCCCCTTCCCTCACTTTTCTTAGTTTTGTAGGATATGCCTTGGGTTTGTTTTACTCCATTTTATCCTCCTTCTTTTCTTCATTCATCTACCTCTCTCCTCTAGACCCCATGCTATCCCTTCCTAGTACCCATTTCCTACTGTTTATTTTGTTGACGTTCGATTTGGCCTTTCTAAGGAATTTCACTGTGGTGTTCTCCCCTGAATTGACTGTATTTCTATTAATAAATTTTGAATTGACTTGCATACCTCCCAAAGTACTTACTTACATATTGGTAAACTAATTCTAGCTTCCACATACGAGAGAAAACATGTTACCTTTTGCCTACTTTCTTTTAGAGCTACAATTTTCTGTTTTTAAAAGAAGAGTAGGATACACACATATTTATATACAAATACCTCAGAGAAACAATTTAAAGGAGGAACTATTTTTTTACTAGCTTATGCTTTCAGAGGTTTGATAGTTGATGGCTCCATTGCCTTTAGGCCCATAGCAAAGCAGAACGTGGGGGAAGGGCATGGAAGAGGAAACATGGCAGCCCGGAAACCAAGACCGGTAACAGGTAGGGGCCAGGCCAAGACGTAGTCTTCAAAGGCACCTCCCCAGTGAACTACATCCTCCAACTACATCCTACCTTCCACTACCTCTCAATGGTTGACTCAGATTTTGAATCCACTAATAGATTAAGCCATTGATTAGGTCAAAGCCCTCAGGATCTAATCATCTCTGGAAATTTTCCTCATAGAACACATCTAGATGTCTTTTCCTAATTTCTTGGGGAGGGGTGTATCTCAAGCTGATAATCAAGATCAGCCACCATACCAGTGTTTCTAGACACATCCCAATTAGGCTAGTGACTTGACTTATTCGAACTCTGGGTAAATGAGAGCCAATGGAAAAAGTGTAGCTTAATTTGACTTCATCTGGGGTCTGGAGGCAGTAGATTGGGATGGAAGATGCTACCAGAAGCTGAGGGCACTGTGGGCTGGGCCCAGTTTGGGTTCTTACTGCTTTGGGTTTCAGGATGGGAAACATCATCTTATTGACTCTGACTCTTCTTTTGTCTTTCTCCCTCCTTCTTTCTTTCCTTCCTTACCTCCCAGTTACAAAGTACTTTTAAACATATCACACACACACACACACACACACACACACACACATACACACATACACACTGTGTCCATGTGAGGTGTGAAGAATAAAGTACACATTCTTCATACTGCCACCCAACCCAAGAAATATCATATAATTTAGAATTTACTCTCTTTTGTAAAGTGAAGGAATTGACTGAAATATTGTGCAAAGTAGCTGTGTAGTTATTTGTTTTTATTCCATAAAATTTGAGTCTTTCAAAGTTGACACCTGGTATCAAAGTAATATTGCCAGACTATATTCATGTTTATGTTTCTCCTGAACCTTTATAAAAATATCTTAGACAACTGTAGATGATTATATTGGATTGAGACTAACTCAAATTTAGTCAGGCATCAGAAAAAAAAAACCATTTTAATTGTAATGACTTTAGTATTCAATAGTAAAATGTTAAATTAGATGTTTCTTGGTGGTAACTTCTTTCTCTAGCTTACTAATAACATTCATGACATTTATTTTACAATTAAAATTGCATGTACACGTGTGTATATATATACAATTCATATATAAATATATGTGTATGTGATAATTTCATTTTTACAAGTTCTGGGGCTTGAATTTAGGGTCCTTGGCTCCTGCTTAGCTTTCTTGCTCATGACTGATGCTTTATTCAAGACACACTTCCAGTCTGACGTTTTTTAATTTTTTAAATTTTCTAGCTAATGGGCAATAGAATCTTATGGAGTTTTCTGCCTGGGCTGGCTTTGAACTATGATCCTCCAGAGCTCAGCCATCTGTGTAGCTAGGATGACAAGCATGAGCCATGCATGCCTGCCTATAATTATGCGCTATACAGGCATCAGGAACAGTATTCAGAAAACAGCACTGTACATTGTCAATAATACACATAGTCACTGAATAAATTAGAGATTGTACAGGAAGAAAGTACCAAGTACTTTGTATGCACTTATTAATTACTGATTCCTTTTCTTCTGGGATTTGATTCTAGTCTTTATGTTGCTGTGCTACCCCAAGTTCATTTTTCCTAAAGACCAAGGACCCTTGAAATTCTGGGCTGAAACTGATTTAGGCATACTTCCAAAAAGTAAGCATTGCTGTTTCAGTGTTGTATCCTGGGAGAGGCAGGTCTATGAAGAAAGATGGGAGATGATGTTCTGAAATTCATAAAAGACAGCACTAGGAACCTGTAAACCTGAACAAAGTATCATGAAGATTCAAAGCCACGAACCAGCAACTGTGTATTGATTGTCACGTGTGTGCCAGATGTGGTGAGATGAAGATTGAGTCCTCAGTGGGTCTGTAAGTCCACAGGGAGCCCAGGGTTATGGGACAGTTTGTTTTGATAGAGGTAAATGGATGAGTTCTGGGAGGAGGTAGACAGTCAGATAGTCCATACAAGGAGAGGACAAGGATTTAGTGTGTGCCTTTTTCATTCTTAAAAGATGAGCAGTAACTAATCTGGTGGAAAAAGGCAGGGGGGGATATAGGAGAGACTGAGTTTTGCAAAGTCTGAGTGGCAGTTTTCATGGATCTGGGTTTCTGTGATGAAGAGTTGAGACAAAGATAGATGCTAGGTAGATTTGGGCCAGGCACAAAGACTTAATGCATCATGTCAAGGAATTTGACATGAATTTGGACATCTACAGGTATCTGCCTTTTGTGCCTCCATGCCCACTCTACCTCTGGACATCCCTCCATCCTTCCCCCTCCCCCACAAAGGTTGAGCCATTTGGGCACCATCTGTGGGCTCCTGTGATTTCTAGCTTCCTCATGAGCTTGGTCCACAGGAACCTGGGAGAAAAGGGAGGGAAAGAGAATAGGAAACTCAGGTATTTTCTCTCTTGGCTGTCTCTACAAAGCCTCATACTGACACTGCTGTCAGTCATTGCCTTTCTTCTTCAGAGTCCTGATGCCTCCCTTCACCTCTACACATACACTTGGATGTTTGGGATAGTTCCAGTCATTCTCATCTATTGCTCTGTAACAAATAAGTCAAAAGCCTAACCAGTACATGTATTATGTCACAGAGTCTCAGTCCTTTATAACAGGAAAACGCATCTCTTTTGTTAGAAACAAGTCACTCTTACTCAGCTCTCACCCAACATGAAGGATTAACACAAAGGTCACCAATACTGGGAGAGGGCATCCAGGAAGCAATGTGGGCTATTGTGAAAGTTTAGCCCCGGTTCCTATTCCTTTACTGTCCTTGTCTCTTTTGCTACCTATTTATACTTAGCTCTTTTGGAAATAAATCTTCCTTGAATTATCTTGTACCCCATGTGCCATCTGTCTATTGGAAAAGCTCTTAACTTGTGCAAGTTATCTCACACACAAAGGGAAACCTCTGAAGCCCTGTTTTCCTTCCAAAGGAAAACTCTTGGTGAAAGGACTTAAGACAGAGAAACCCTCAGCTCAGTGGGGAGAATAGGATTGATTGGTGGTGGGGAAGCCAATGTGGTGATCAGAGGTGCTTCACACTGGAGAAGAGATTCAATAGGAATGTGGTACCAGAAATGGTAGGATCATAGACTGGAAAGCAGTTTGGAGATGTTTTAGAAATTTGATGTGGACAAACAATATGTGTTGGGGTCCAGCTTTATGGACTTGACGGGGGACTTGACGCCCCTCCCCCAGCCCTAGGGGAATGCGGAAGCAGGCTACGGTCCTCTGGGTCCGGAACCAGAAGAACCGGCTTTGCACCCAGCCCCCAACTCTCTCGCCAGCCCAGATGCCTCCCAGTCTCGCCCTGGCTCGGCGCTTTCGAGTGACGTTAGCTCAAGGGGGTCATGTGACAGCTCTCAGCCTATTGGCGTCCTGGCCAATCGCCTTCTTTCGCTATCAATTCCCTTTACACCCGCCTTAATAAATCAGATTGCTCTGGAAGCTTTCTCCGAGACTCGAGCACACCTGGCTTTATTTACCGGTAAGGAGGGGGGCATGCGTTCTCGTTAGGCCGCGTGCATGTGAGGTCGGCCCTGACCCCTCCGTCCCATCCTGGCTATCTGCCGGCCGGGTGTCCAGGAGAGAGGACGAGAAAAGGGGGTGGCGAGAAACCTAGCTGAGCCTTGATCCCCACGCCGGGAGAGGCGACACGAGCCGACATTTTGGCGCCCACGTGGTTTCATGAACCCACGCGAGCAAGTCCGGCTCCCGACCAACCCTCACGAAATTGGGCTGGAAACCCTGGGACGCGTGGTCCTCTTGGGTGGTACTGGGAATCTAAGAGGGAGGTTATGCTTGAGAGATGGCAGGAGATAGGATCAATAGGATGTGTTGACTTAGAGAGCTCTAGAAAGAATTTGGGATGAGAGAAGAACAGGAGGTCTTTTTATTCAGTTATTATACTTTAGAGTTCTCAAAAAGTCTCCAGTGGGGCTGGGAATGTGGCTTAGCCGCAGAGTACTTGTCTAGCATGCATGAAGCCCTGAGTTCGATTCTTCTGCACCACATAAACAGAAATTGTTGGGGTTTTTTGCCCCTCCCGGCTCGGACTCTTCCTTCTTTCTTTCCACCCTCCTTTCTCGCCCTCTCCCCTAATCACCCGACCTGCAGGTAAGTTAGAGTGGAAGAGTGGAATGGGGGGTCAGCTCCGACCTGACGTGCATGGGATCTGCCGCAGATATGTGATCGCCTCCTTATGCTAGAAGTCTGGCGAACATATGCAACAGGGCCAGCTTCTTAGAGCGAACTGACTTTATTAAGAGAAGGACAAGGGGAGATGATTCCGAGGGAGGGGTTTGGCCAGGATGTCGATAGGCTGAAAGGTATCACCTGACCCCCAAGGGCTAACGTCACTCGAGCGCGCCGAACCAGGGCGGGGTTGGTAGGCGCCAGGCTGGCTAGGAGGTTGGGGGGTGTTTGCCCAACCGGTTCCTCTGGATTCCAATCCAGAGGGGGTAGAAAGGCCGCATTCCCCAGGGCTGGGGGAGGTGCATCAAGCCCCTTCCATCAAGGGGAAAGATGGATCCCAACATCTGCCTCTTTTATATTTATTTATTTTTCTCGAACAGCAGGAGGCGCCCTACTTGATAGCGTGCTGTGTCTTAGTTTGCCCCCCCAAGGCAAGTCTTACCCGTCTTGGGCTAATGCCCTAGGTCTTCAGGGTGACCTTCCTGCCGGGCTGGCGGGCCCGATGAGAGGCCTTGGGGAGAGTGGGATTGGCACTTGAAAGAAAGCCCTTATAATTTTCTCTCATGCCAGCGGACCTTAGTGAGCAGCAGGTCCTAGGGGCCGAGTGACAAGCCTCATGGGGTTCCTATATGGCTAGAAGGCCAAAGGCTGCTTGGTACCTAGACATCTCTGGCCCATCGCTTACAATAAGAGACCCAATGTAAACATAATGTAAATGGGAGCATAAAGCAGACATGAGCATAAGCAATCGTAATACAAGGCAAATGCAAACATGAACAACTGTAACACATGAGCAATTACAACATAGGCACAAGGCAATGGAGGGTCTCTTATCTGGGTCAGTCCATGGAAAACAGAGGAATTCTAGTCCAGTCCGGTGTCGCTCAAGGTAGCACAGATGGCTCTTCCTTCCCTCGATGGTGAGGTAGAGGGGCAGGTTCAGTTCCTGGCGATGTGGCAGCCAGGGTGCTGGTAACTTAACAACTGAGGTTAGTAAACACTTCATAGTAAACATTGCAGCAAGGTGCCAATCCCTTGCTTATTATAAACATTTATCATAAAACATTAAAGTGTCCAAGTCCTTTAGCTCCTATTTCCCTCCAATGGAGACCCCTGAGATAAGCAGCAAAGGGGGTAGCGAAGGGAGGAACAACCGTGCAACATTTCCCTTTGGTCCTTGTGCAAGGCTGTGGGCCTCGCTGCCACAGCAAACGTTACTCCAAAGGGCATCAGGCAGGGTCCAGGGAAGCAACAGGGCCGACACTGGGTCCATCGCTGGTGCATGCAGGCTTTCCCGTTTCTCCTTAGAAACTTCCACCTCGGTCTTTGCTTTCCTGAGAGGAAACAAGGGGAGACATCCCTCAAGGGCAGGTGCCCTTGGGTGGTCATTCTGATGGACAATATTTTACATCTCTAGCAGGTATCCAGATTTGATTCAGTTCCCCAGTGGGGAAAACATAGGCGAAACCTCTTCTGGCACTGATAAGTGGGTCTGGGGCACACACCACTTCCCTGTCAGAGGATCCTTCCACCGGACCTCCACTTTTTAGTAGGGTGTTTGGCTTGACCAGTGTCTCTGGAAAGCCGACAGAGGTTGGTCCTTAGAGAAATTTAAAATATTCATTGTAAACATCGCTGTCCTCAGCTGGTCATGGGGGCTTCCCCCCCCCCTTTTTGTTTTAATAATTGATCCTTCAGGGTCTTATTATGCCTCTCAATTATGGCTTGACCCTTTGGGTTATAAGGTATTCCAGTGGTATGTTTAATATTCCACATTTGGAAAAATGCCTGTAAAGGCTTACTGGGGAAACAAGGTCCATTATCTCTTTTAACCTGTAAAGGCAGTCCTAGGATAGCAAAACATTGTAAGAAGTGGCTTTCAGCATGCCGTGCTCTTTCTCCAGTATGGAGAGAGGCCAAACACGTGCCACAGCATGTGTCCTCTTGGGTTCACCCCTGGAGATTGTAGGGGAGGGACTTGCACGAAAGGCATACACGATTTGCAAGCCCTTATAATCTTTTTTAAGTCTTTTATAGGAATTGAAGTAAATCTCTGATGTAACCCTCTCCAATTTAAGTGAGTACACTCATGAAGTCCTTTGGCCATTTGGAGATTTTGAGGTTGTACAATGGTCAGAGCTATGATGGTTCCATTAGTAGCCAGCTGGTCAGCCATATGATTACCTTGTGTCAGGTCCCCAGGCAGCCCTTGGTGTCCGTGAAGGTGCTGTAAAAATATAGGCTCACTCCGCTCTTTTAGCAGAGACCTGATTTGGATCATCAGAGGAGTGATTGGGTTTTCATCCAATTTGATATATGAACATACCAGGTTGGGTAGCAAATTAACCACATACAGACTATCAGAGAACAGGCTCATTGGCTGTTTAACATGGGTCAGTGCAATCTATCTTAGAAAAAAGCAGCCAATTAATTTTACCTAACAGTCTTTGCATCTCCACCAGAGTATAAGTTGCCTGTAAGGATAGCTGGGGCTTGAGTGGGCATACAGAGTCTAGTTTAAGCTCTGCCCCCAAGATCTTAAAGGGGTATACTTTCTGAACCTTGTCACTGGCTATACGTAGTCCTCCTCTTTGAAGGAGTGTTTGTGCCTTGCTATAGGCCAAGTCTAGCTCTTGAACATCTGCTGATCCAATAATAATGTTGTCCATTTAAATGCATATGGTCTGATCTGCTCCTGTATCAATTAAGAATCAGAACTTCTTTCCAAATATCATGATTACTGTCTCTGGCCTTATCTCGGGGGCAATGGGGACTGCCCAGCAAGGGGCTTCAGGCTGTTTATTGCCTTGGTTGGTGGGGAATCTGAAAGTCAGGCCGTAAAGTAGATGTTTTGCCCAGGGCGCGATCGGCCCACCTCTCTCAAGAACCATCCTCCAGAAGTAATGGAAATCTGTAGTTTCCTGCAACTCCCATGAAGGCCTCTGAATTTAAAAGTGGCCAGGCCGTTTCTTTTTTTTTCTTTATGCTCCAGGGCGCTGCCGCCGCCGTTGTCACTGTCACGGCTGGCGGAAAAGCGGCAGAAAAGCGGCTGCTCAGGGCTGCCGAAATCTGCATATGTATAGAGCCAAGCTGAGCCTCCCATGGGGGAGGGGTAGCAAGCCTGTGGCTGCTCTGCTCATCTCCCGGCTGCCGCGGCTTGGGGTCACGGGGACCAAACATGCGTTTGTCCCAGGGGCTCTCAGAGTGGGGCATCATGGCCCGCTCCAGATCAAAATTCCCTCTGGCTTCCTTCTCCTGAATCCAGGGACTCCCCACCCGGGTCCCAAGAGAGGCAAGCCTTGAGAGTCTTAATGGCTCGCAGTGGGAGTTTTCCTCCCCATTGTGCCGTTTGTAATTCCCGCTCTAGTCGGTCCCAAGTTTCCCACGAGAGTGGGTTGGCTCCAGTTAGCCACGAGACCCTGTGGGTCGATTCCTCCCAAATTCGTATGGCGCAGGGCTTTGAGATATTAATCCCCGCATTTTGGAGGGTGAACTTTAGGATTTTAAGGGGCAAACTGTTTCGCCGACTCTGGACTTGTCCCATCCTCTTACCTGTGGTGGGAGGATCACGTGTCTCAGGATTTCCAACCTGTTTTCATCAGGGTCGGATGGGAGCCGGGCTTCCTCGTGTGGATTCGTGCAACCCACGTGGGCGCCACAATGTTGGGGTTTTTTTGCCCCTCCCAGCTCGGACTCTTCCTTCTTTCTTTTCACCCTCCTTTCTCACCCTCTCCCCTTATCACCCAACCTGCAGGTAAGTTAGAGTGGAACGGGGGTCAGCTCCGACCTGACATGCACAGGATCTGCCGCAGATATGTGATTGCCTCCTTACGCTAGAAGTCTGGTGAACATATGCAACAGGGCCAGCTTCTTAGAGCGAACTGACTTTATTAAGAGAAGGACAAGGGGAGATGATTCTGAGGGAGGGGTTTGGCCAGGATGTCGATAGGCTGAAAGGTATCACCTGACCCCCAAGGGCTAATGTCACTCGAGCGCGCCGAACCAGGGCGGGCTTGGTAGGAGCCAGGCTGGCTAGGAGGTTGGGGGCCTGTTTGCCCAACCGGTTCCTCTGGATTCCAATCCAGAGGGGGTAGAAAGGCCGCATTCCCCAGGGCTGGGGGAGGTGCATCAAGCCCCTTCCATCAAGGGGAATGATGGATCCCAACAGAAATAGCCAGAAGTGGCACTGTGGCTCAAGTGGTAGAGTGCTAGCCTTGAGCAAAAAGAACCCAGGGACAGTGCTCAGGCCCTGAGTCCAAGCCCCAGGACTGGCAAAAACAAACAAACAAAAAAAAAACTTCAGGGCTGGGGATATGGCCTAGTGGCAAGAGTGCTTGCCTCAGGTTCAAGTCCCCAGCAACACATATACAGAAAATGGCCAGAAGTGGCGCTGTGGCTCAAGTGGCAGAGTGCTAGCCTTGAGCAAAAGGAAGCCAGGGACAGTGCTCAGGCCATGAGTCCAAGGCCCAGGACTGGCCAACAAAAAAAACTTCAGTGACAAAGTTTTGAATCATGCATGTGTAGCACTTCCTGGTGCTCTACTCCCTTCACGGAGGTTTTGGTGAGATGATTGTACTGTTAGCCTATCTGGCTATCTATATTGTTCATTAGGTTCAATTTTATCACCAGCAAGGCTGGGTAGGCTGAGTAAACTCTAAAATATTCTTCAGTTGACACATTTGAGGAATTTCATGATCAGAAAAAAAATTTCCCAGTGCCTGTAATACTAGCTATACAGGAGGCTGAGATCTGAGGACTATGGTTCAAAACCAGCCCAGACAGGAAATCCATAAGACTCTTATCTCCAATTAACCACGGAAAAGCAGGAAGTGGAGCTGTGACTCAAGCGATAGAGTGCTAACCTTGAACACACAAGCTTAGGAGCAGCACTCAAGCTCTGAGTTCAAGCCCCAGGACCTGCACAAGAAGAAATAAGTAAATAAATATTAAGAGGATAAATATACCTATTCTTTTATAGTCTCCTTTGCCTCTTTTTACTTTTCTTTACAAAGTTAACTGAGAGACGACTTCCAAAACAGTTGTCAGAATGTTTAAAACAAATGCTTTTTTTAGGTCTTAAATATTTAGAGTTCATTTTCTTTCTTTCATTCTTCTCTTTCTCCCTTTTTTCTTCACATTAAATTAAATTCCCAAGGACTAGCTTCAGAGGATGTTTGGAGTAGCTAGCTGAATTGTTCAGTCTGCGTTTTAAGCTATTTTTTTTCGTTACATCTTTTGAAGCTTTTTTTTCTTTTTAATTGCCTTGGGAGGAGGAAAAAATATGTTCTGTTTTCCCTTTCCTTCCAGGATTAGGCAGGCTATGGGAGAAACTTCCCATCACATTTGCTTGGTTGGTATAAGACAAAGCACAGGCAAGCCCTGTGGAATTGGTGTCCATGGATGAAAAGGATGCTAGTTTTAGCAATGAGGAAGAGCCCAGTGTGGCTTTTAGTATGCAAAGCTTCAGAGTGTTGCCTTTTAATTGGAAAAGCCTTGGTGTGTTTACGACTTCACTTCCTCTTCCCAGTTTTCCTCCTCTTTTCATTTAGAAGAGCATAAGATTTGCATTCTGGAAGATCATCTATATCACTGTGGACAACTGCTTATAGAATTTTCATGCCATAGAGCATATGAATGGCCATGGTTCCTAAGTACAGTTTGTATTCGTAAAAGGAAAACAAATAAGTTTTAAGATCATGAGAGAATAGGAATATACCTTAAAAAGATTGTTAGGTCGCCCATACAAATTAATTCTTTGTACAATTACTTAAAGATAATAAAATATAATTTTAAAAAAGTATCAAGGCTTCTGATCAGTAATCTCAGTTCTTAACATGCACTCCAGTGAAGGAACTGAAAACATCATATGCCAAGATACAGAAGTAGACAGAGGCCCTTTCGGCTAGAATATTGACCACACTGTGATAATCATATCTGGAGACTAGAAATAAATCAAATGTCCCTTGAAAGAAAAGCAGTTACAGAATTACAGTGGAATAAGATTCTTATCTGGAATGGCATCACAGCTTACCGGCTTTCTGGTCTGGTGGAGGTAATAATTCACTTGAAAAGGAAAATGGCTACAGATGTTCTGGGATATAGTTAGAGTGAATGTTGTCTCTTTAAAGCCCTATAAAATATAGTTTTTGGTACTAGTGCTTAAACTCAGTGTTTAAACTCAGGGCCTTATTCTCTTGCTTAGTTTTCTTGATCACAATTGGGGATATAGGGGGCAGGGGGACTCTACACTTTGAACCATGTCTCCAGCCTGGCTTTTTGCTGGTTATCTTAGAGATGGAGTCTCACGAACTTTTTCTTCTTGGAGTTGGTTTTGATTGTCCAGATCTCTGACATCCAAGTAGCTAGTATGAGTCACTGGTACCCAGTGATTTGGGGTTTTTGTTTGTTTGATGTTTGTCATGGGACTTGAACTTTGGGCCTGGGCACTGTCCCTGCGCTCTAGCACTCTACCACTTGAGCCACAGTGCCACTTCCAGTTTTCTGGTGGTTAATTGGAGATAAAGAGTCTCATGGACTTTCCTTCCCAGGCTGGCTTTGAACCTCAATCCTCAGATCTCAGCCTCCTGAGTAGCTAGGATTACAGGCTTGAGCCACGGGTGCCCAGCTTGATTTGGTCATTTAAAAATAACATTTTTGCTTTACTTGTTAAATAAACTGGTTATGGGGGTTCCCTCAAGTTGTCTTTCCCCCAATCATTCTTTTCCTGCATCTCTCTTGCATCTGAGATCATTTTTCTTTTGTCTGAAGAGCCACCTTTAGAATTTTTTTTAGTACAGATCTACTGAATATACATTTTCTCTGTTTTTGTTTGTCTAAAATGTCTTGGTTCCATCATCAAGTTTTGAAGAGTGTTTTCTCTGAACATGGAATTCTGGACTGTCACTGCTTCTTGACACACTTTGATGATGGTCCTTTTTCTTGGCACCAATTGTTTTGGGAGGAGGGGGCAGATAGGAGAGAGGTTAGCCATGAGTTTACTGTTGCTCTTTGAACTATAAGCTCTTCTTCTGTCCTCTGGTTGAAAGGGAAAGTGAAGGCTTTCTTTTACTTTGGTATTTGGAATTTTATTATGAGTCATGGTTTTGTTTTTATATTTATTTCCCTTTGAGCTTAAAGCTCTTTTGATTTGGTTGGTACTTGAAAATGCCTCAGCCACTAGCTCCTAAATATTGTTTATACCTAGTTTCTTCAGTCTTCTTGGTGGTCTACTTTTATTATGATGTTTTCTTTTCTTTCTGTATTTCATATATTTCTTCTGTTTATTTTTGTGTTTTCAATCTATTTGTTATTTTGTGTTCCAATGTAAATATCATCTATGGATTTATCCTCTGGTTCACTAATTCTTTGTACAGATTAGACAATCTGGTTAAATCTGGTCCCTTGGAATTTATAACTTTTGTTATTGTTTTTTTAACTTGTAAAATTTCCATTTAATTCTTCTTTATGGCTGCCAGTTTCTTGTCAAGATTCTCTATTTTGCCATTTAATTTATTATCCACATAAATCATGAAGTCAATATGCAATACTTCAAAATTCTTGTTTCTCTCAACTATTTCTTTCTTCTTTTATTCTGGGTTTCTAGTTTCCTGTTAATTTCTGGACATTGTTTATGAAACTATCCTTGGAGAGATAAGAGGAGCATAATCTTACTCCTCAAAAGGATTTAATTTTTTTTAATGTCAGGCAGCTAAATAGAAGATCATTCATCAAACAAGATATTAAGTAGAGCTGGAGCTTAGTTTTTATTAGGGATTAATCATCTTTCTTCCTTGTAGGAAGTTCTCTGGTTCCAACTAAAACCCCAGGTGTCTTCTCAGGCCTCTCCTTCCTCTATGGTGAATTCTGCTCTCCGATTTCCCATGCAGCTCCACAGAACTGCTGTAAACTCTTCAGCTCTTAGTTGTGCCTTTTGCTTAAGAAATTGATGTCAAGATTATAATTTTCCTACAAAGAAAGGAAGGAAACTGGAAATGTTCTTGGGAGGAAAAATAACTACAGTTGATGAATTCAGTCTTAGTTTTCTTTTCTCAGACCTTGAGAATTAATGTTTACTATGGTGATCTCTCTCCACTGCCGTCAAACCTACTTACCAAAGTGTTTTTTAGTCTTTCTAGTTGTTCTCAGCAGGGCGGTTATTCTAAACAATCTAGTTAGTATTGGCAACAGTGGAACCTCAAAACATTGGCTTTGAAAGAACAATTTGTCTATACAAGGTAGTTTGATTTGTAAATACTTTAAGAAAGATATTTCCTGGGTATCTTATTGGTCTGGGGTGGTAGTATTAGAGATGAAGAGGCAAAAGGGAAACTTCAGTACATTATAAAACACAGCATTCATGTGACTACCTTTCAACTGAGGATAAGAAAGCAGGCTCAAAGGCGAATCACCAGGATTCGTATCTAAGGTAAGTAGCAGGAGAATGACATGGGAGAACAATGTTGCCATAGACACAGATGGCATTTATTTACTTGCTATTCCAAGAGGGACTACATCCAGGTAAACAGCCCTGATAGGAAAGGGACCTTACCAGAATAGTGGAAAAGAGCCAAGAAATGACTCCAGGTGATGGAGCCTATATGAGCAAAGGATTTCATAACACAGGTGCTCCTCAACTTATGGTGGGGTTCTCTGACTATAACATAGGTTCCAACAACCCCATTGTAAGTTGGAAATATGGGAAATCAAAATCTACCCACCAACCATCATAGCTTAGCCACATGGTGCTCTGTAGAGACTTGGCTCTTGCTTCTTGTGGAGTGGCTGGCTGGGAGCTGTAGGCTGGCACCATGTACTAGGGCAGGTGTGATAGAACTACAGTGTAAACCCTCATTCTTCACATGAGGACACCACCACAGACAGAATAAAGCCTTTCAGATTTTACTAGCATGCGGTAAGGTATCAGTAAAGCAGAACTTTCTACCAACTAGTTTGACTTTTCCTTTGCTTAAAATACCTTTGTTTTCCTTTTTAAAATTAATAGTTCAACTCAAAAGAATGAAATCATAAAGTTGAGGGGGAAAATCTTGCTTATTCTTACTACATAATTATGATGGATATGAACATTTTGGTCCATTTCCCCTAGTCTTTGTGCTAGTGGTATATATAATACATTAACCTAGTGGATAATCATAGAGTAAGTAGGTTTTGTTGTTGTATTTTTGTGCTGGTACTAAGGCTTGAACTCAGGGCCTGGGCATGGTCCCTTCAGTTTTGTGCTCAAGGTTGGCTCTCTATCACTTGAGCCACAGCTCCACTTCTGGCTTTTTGGTAATTAACTGGAGATAATAGTCTTATGGACTGTCTTACCCAGAGTCACTTCAAAACAACAATCCTCAGATCTCAGACTCCCGAGTAGCTAGGATTACAGGTGTGAGCCACTGGCACTTGATGAAGAGCATGTAGTACTTTATGTTCTCTTGTCAGCTGTCTTGTAAGTAGCGATCTGTACCAGATGATGCATTGTGATTATCATCAACTTAAAAGATTGCATGGCATTTTGTGAAGTGGATAATGTGCCCTTATTTACTTATTGAGCTTCATGCTTGTTATTAATAGAAAGATTTAAGACCCTGAGGTCAAAAGGCATGCACGGACTGACAATGCTTTATCTCTCGTATTTCTGACAAGTTTGTTGTTGACTTCTCCATACCTGGACTGGCCTTCCCTGGCTTGTTACACCAGTTCTGCATCGTCCAGGACAGAAGAAAAATGAGATTTCTAAGAGCGAGGCCAATGTTCCCTTTTGCTTTCTGTCTTGAATCCACAGCCCAAAACTGGTGTCTGACCAGTTATGCAACGCGTCCACCCCTTATCCTAAGAGCTTGGTTGGTGCCAGGGTACTCAGAAATTCTCCGCTTGGAACCTTCCCAAATTGTTTGCTATTTTATCCTCTATTTGTTGTTCTTAAGCAACTAACTAAACAAGAATAACATTTAAACCTCATGCCATGTCCCACAGCGTTTCGCCTGCCTGTAATCACCTCTGCCTACAATTTAACCATGGGGCTGCTGCTTATATTTTTAAGCATAATACAAAAGCACAGCTCTGAGAAGCAGCCAAGTTCTGCAAGCCAAGTTCGAGGAATAAAACTTTAAAACAGCTCTTCTGTCACATACTTGAGAGGGGAGGCAGGCTTTGCTATAAATAAAGCCACATTCCATTTCTATCATCCTTTGCAGGCCTCTCGGGTAATGCTTTTTGTCTCTGACTACAGTGCTCTGTGACTGCCCACTCACCCCTTTCAACCTTCCATTTTATACCTCTCTCTCTGGTCGATGTGCAGTAGTTTCAGACTTTAGGGACCTTGCATGCAGGAAGAGTAAGATTTGCCTCACCTTCAGGGTTAGCAGTGATGATGTCCAATGGAGGCCTTAGACAGTACTTGGTCTCCTTAACTGTCACAAGCTCAGCAGCTGCAGGTATGAGTTTCTTGGAGCTGCTGTAACAAATTACCAGTAACAAATGTAGAGTTCTGGAGAGCCAGAAGTCTGACCTGCTTTGGCAGCACAGCATGCCCTCTGCAGGCTCTGGGGGGTGCGGGGTGTGTGTGTGTGGAAATACAGTTCTTTCTCTTTCCCGGCTTTTAGAAGCTGCCTGCATTCCCCGACACATGACCCCTTAGCCATCCATCCTTGGTGTCCATCATCACACCTCCCCTCACTCTGACCCTCCTGCCTCCTTCTTACAGGACCCCTGCAATTATATGGAGACTACCAGACACTCCAGAACTAAAGTCCCATTTGCAGCATCTCACAGAGTCTCAAGTGTCCACACTAGGAACTTTGGAAGGCAGTCATCTTTGAAGGGCTGTTATTCTACCAACCACATGGTGTGTCTTAGACTGAGAAAGGAAAAATAATTTGAAATAGTTATCTCTTTTTTATATATAGAGAGAGGGAAGGGACATTTTAAGTTTCCTTCCTGTATCTGTCATGGAAGACATAGAACCAATTAAGTGTAGTACATTGGTTTGTTCTAGCTGAAGTCTCTGAGAGGGCAGGGAAAGGGAATCCTTTCAGAGACTGAAAACGAGGGCACAAACAAGCCCTTGACATCAAGGACAAATTACCAAGCTGATAAATTCACAGTGATTTCCTCCAAGGACTAGGTCTTCAATCATTTTTTTTTTACTAGTTAAAAAATGTATAAAAATGAATGCTACTAAAATTTATCAGTGAGTTAGCAACCTTTCTCATGACTGGTTAGTCAGTGTGGTCAACACCACATGCTCTGCCAATAATGATCAGAACGCGTGCTGATGGCATGAGCCTTGGGTTGACAGGCATGTGCTAGGAGCTTATTGGTTCTGCAGAGTGGCCAATGAAACTGCATAAACCATAGTGACAGCACCAAGGGAAAGAGCATGACATCGGCTTCTAGTGTGACCCAAGGCAGATTGGCTCCCTTGAGGAGCTCACCAAGGAAACATGACAAATTCTCACTGTAAATAAACGAGTAGGGAACAGACTTTTCCTTCCTTAACTGAGTTATGGACATCATTAAATGGAGTTATGGATATCACTGCCTGCCTGGGAAGGAAGGCGAGGTCAGAAGTTGACAATGAAAATGTGTGGACCATGACACGTGACCACTTTTAGACCATGGTTAGCACCTTCCTTGCCTGTCTCCAGGCCAGAATTGTAGCCCTCAAGCTTAGAATGCGTTCTCCATTTTGAAAGAGAGAGAGAGAGAGGGAGAGAGAGAGAAAGAATACTTCATGATGTGTAAAAATCCTGTGAAATTCCAATGTCCCTGTGTGTGCACCAAGTTTTCTTCAAACATAGCTGCACCATTTGTTTATGAATTATCTATGGGTTTTTGAGCTACCAAGGAGGAGTTGAGTAGTGATGACAGCCACTGTCCATATGATCAGCAGAGCCTAAAATATTTACTTGCTGGATTTTTTTGCAGGGAACTTTGCAGCCTCTGTTTGGGGATTTTGGAGGATACAGAAAGAGCATCTGCAAAAATGTCCATATTGGGACAGTATTTCCAGGGGCCAGATGACCCGGGTGATTCCGTGGGGTTGGTGCTGATTTATTTATTGCCAGGAAGCCGTGGCGGGCTAACTGGTGGCCAAGTAGAGGAGTTCACTGAGAAGCGAGAGCGCATCTCATGGGCCATAAATAATATCCAAGTCCTGCCATTCACCCCCTGGACAGTATGTTTGTGTCCCTTACTGAAGGGTCACAGTATGTTATGGATGAGATTTTTTGCTTGTTTGCTTTTTATATGTAAAAAGAAAAGGAGTGAGGGAGCATAATGAGCCATGGAAACCATTGGTTTGTGTGTCCTGAAGCATCTCAGGAAGACCTGCTACCGGCGGGCTGGCTGCCTCTGTTTGGAAGGGAGGCAGTGCCCTCACTTGGCAGCACCCGCACTATGCCAGGCATTTGTGCCAGGGCTCTGGGCATAGGGATTGCTCAAAGGGACAGGACTGTCTCATGGTACCCGTTCTTCCCCATTCATGTGTGAGGAAGGGGACTGCTGGGTAGTGGAGTCTGGGGCCCCACTGTAAGTGAGAAGCCAGGGTTGCTGCTCTGTCTCTTGTTCTCAGACCAGTCTCTTTTCTTAAGGCCCGGGAGGAAAAGGACAACCATGCTGGGTGCTGCTTGCCTCTGCTCATTCCTGTGGGACAGCTAATACAACAACCTCACAAGTAAGATGCTCCCAGGTTGTTGATGTGTTTAGGGAAAATATGGACTTTTGTTTTTTTTGAGACACAGTGTTGTTCCTAGCCCAGGCTGATCTTGAACTTGTGATATTCCTGTCTCTGATGCTCAAATGCTGAGACTACAGTCATGTACTACCAGGTTCTGCCACAAAATGTTGACTCTCATTTCATAGTTCCTACCAGCACTCTTCCCTCATATTGTTGCCTTCAGTACCTGTAAGTTTCAAGTCTGCAGATTCAGCCATTCTCAAATCCAAAATATTCAGGAGAAAGAATGCATCTGCACTGAACATGGGCAGGCTCTTCTTGGTCATGATTCCCAAAAATAGACTATGATAGCTATTAACATGGCATCTACATGATATCGTATATTATAGCTAATCTGGAGATGCCTGAAAAAACTCGGGAGAACATATGTAGGTTATATGCCAATATGATGCCATTTTATAGAAGGGACTTGGGCATCAAGTTGGTTTGAGTCCAAAGAAGTCCTGGAAAGAATCCCGTGTGGGGAGCAATGGAAGACTCTATTAGACTTGTGCAAAAGAAGGTGTTATCTAGGCTGCTTTGGAAATGGTCAAGGCTCACATAGGTTAAGAGACATGGCAAAGGGAACTAGCTCTGAGTGCAGTGCATATCTGGCTTCCTGTGCCCTTCTTCCCAGGAGGCAGAACAGGATTTCAGCTCTAGAGCCCGGTACTCAAACCTACCTGAGCAGAACCCTGGGCTACAGATCAGGTATGGTGGTGGTAAAGCTCCTCCTCAAAGGAGGTCACTTCCAGACTTTGAGTGTGACCAACTCCATGTAATAGGGTGTTCTTTAAACCCTTGACTGGGCTGAACCCTGAACCTCTCTTCAGATTTCACCCCATCTGTTGCTGGAGTCTCAGCCCAAACCAAACCAAAAACAAAGTGATAGCCCTTTCTCATACCCAGTTCCCTTCATCCCACATGGCTCCAAGCCAGGAAGGGCTGAATGCATGTGTTCTGCGGAGAGAAAGACTGGGAGCCTATGGAGAGATCCATCATCTAAGAAGCGTTGTGCTCTGTGGGCTGCAGGAGCCCCGCAGTCATTAGGACTGGTGCATGGGGCATCTATTGAACTGGTTCACGTTACACAAAATTTTAGTGTTGAAAAAGATGATTTCATGGCACCTTAGCGAGCACCAAGACTGGGTTTGGCCCCAGTTTCTGCGCAAGCTGTCTGGATCTTCATAGCTGGAATAGCATCATCCCTTCACCCCATGAGTCCTTGGCCTCTTTCTCTTCCATGTGCTGATTGGGGCAATCCTCTTTTCTCTCCTTGCTGATTTGATGTCACCCCCACCCCCACATGCTTCCTTTCCTCCAATCTCCAAACGTCTGCACAGAGCTACAGGATCTCTCCCCACCCCTTAACTATAGACACAGCTCTCTTCACCCGTCTGAAACTGCCTTGCCCTTGGGCTCCAGTGAGCAGTGTAACCACATCTCCCCAGTTTGTAGCTGAATTAAAAACCCATTGTGATTCCTCTTGATAAGAAAATAAAATATATCCCTTGCTCCTTGATGCCACTTTTATTTTTTGCATCATGAATCACTTAACGGCAGGATACATTCTGCAAAATGGGTTGTTAGGTTTTTTTGTTGCTGATAGGACATTCTAGGTTGTATGTAGGCAAATTTAGGGGTACCGAAGATCACATACTTGCCATGGCTGATCTCTCTCTCTCTTTCTCTCTCTCCCTCCCTCCCTCCCTTTCCCCCTCCACTCCCCCCTCTCTCTTTTAAAATAGTATCAGGGCTTGTGCTTGCTAGGTAAGAAATCTACCACTTGAGCTGCACCTCCAGTGCTTTTTTTCTTTTCACTTGATTTTCATTTTTCATATAGAGTCTTATGTTGTTGTCTGAGGCCAGCTTTGGACTTTGATCCTGCAACCTTGCACCTTGCCTTCCTCATACTGGTGGTTACAGGCATGCACTACCATGCTTGGCTTTGCCATGGTTTCTTCTTGATGTTTTAAGAAGACACGGTAAACCCAGAAGCATGAAGTCACTACCAGCCAGCCAGTCTAACACTGTAAACTGTTTTTTTTTTCTTTTTTCTTTTAACATGTAGGAGCACTTTCTAAAGTAATTATAAAAGGTAAAGGTAAATACATAAACCTGCAGCATAATGGCTTATTACTATTATCAAGGATTACATCCTGTATGTAATTATACATGTTATGCTTCTGTATGATTGACAGCACAGGAGGTTTGTTTCCACCCTCATCACCACAAATATGAGAAGTGAACATGTTGGGCTTAGACCTGAATGCAGTCAAAGCAATAGATGAGGAGGATTTTCACTTCTGCTAAAATTTCCATTATAATACATGCTGTGCGTATGTGGTCTGTGCTGAATGAGGCATTGTTATAGGGAACAAGACCACATAACCTCATTTCCCAGTGGTATTTGTGCATACTTGGCACAATCCGGTAAGAAATAAGTGTTTGGTGGACATACTTGTTAATTACGCATCCTGAAGTCATCTCCTGTTGCCTTTGAGGTGGATGTTGTGGCCCATGACTTCTGTTTATGTTGGCTAGATTGTGTAACTCCAGGGTTCACGGATGGGTTGGTGCCTCTAAGCTTCACCTGGGTACTTATCTCAGGAGTTACTGATCTTGGCTGCTCTCCACATCGTGGAACAATTCTGTTATCATTTTCCCTTCCTTGCTTTCTCCCTTCCCTTCTCCCCACCTTTCACATTCTTATCTGTGAGAAAAGACGAGAAAAAGCAAAGAGCAAAATGCCAATCCATATTCCTTTCCCCAATTATAATTGCCCTTTCATTTTACTTTGCCTTTAATGTGTTGTCTCTTGTGTCTCAACGAGAAGAGCTCCTTTCCGTCTTAGTTTCTTTCTTCCATTTTTTTTTACTACAGAAATGGTTCATCATTAAGCTTTTTTAAAATTCAGAAATTATAAACTCAGAGAAGAAAAATAAAAGGTGTAACTACCGTCACTCAGAATCATGTTGCCTTTAGACAAATGTACTTCCAGTTTTTCTGTGTCTGTAATTGAACAAAATAGAGTAATACTTAATTTTTGGGAAACCTCACTCGATAGGTGGAGAGTGTTTTCTCATGATAGTTATTATTCTTCTAGATCCAGATGGGAAAATGTTTTTTTTTCCTTTTTCTGCAAAGGACCAAAGAATAACTAATTTAGACTTTGTGAGACATAATGTCTTATTTCAAGTATGCAACACTGCCATTGTGATGAAAAAGCAACTGCAAAAACCGAGGATGGTTTGTTAGGAATTAAGTTAAAAGTCAAGTTTAAGTTTTAGAAGTCATACCCTCAAGCGCTCATTACATTTTAGTGCCTGTGGGTGGTTATTTCTTTAGGGTAAATGCAGAGACCGAATAACAAATACATTTTCAGGCTTTGACATGGGTTCCCCGTTGACAGGTACATCCACTTGAGAAGTAAGACTTGGCTATATCAGGGCTCCTATACCCTTATCTGTAATGAAGAGTCTTTGTGCTCTTTGCTAATTCAATAAATGCAACAAATGTTATCATTAAAAAATTATATTACTACTCAGGAGGCTGAGATATGAGAATCAAGGTTTAAAGCCAGTCTAGGTAAGAATTCATATCTCCAGTTAACCACCAAAAAGCCAGATACAGAGCTGTGGCTCAAGGGGTAGAGTGCTAGCGTAGAATGTAAAATACTAAGAGACAGTGTCCAGGTCCTGACTTCAAGCCCCAGTAAAAGAAAGAGAAAGGAGAGAAAGAAAAAGAGAGAAAGTCTTGGGAGCCTGCACTCTAACTCACACCTGTAATCTCAGCATTAAGAAGACAGAGGCAGAAAGATTGTGAGTTAGAGACCAGTCTGGCCTGCACACTAGAACCTGTGTCAAAAATAAATAAGTGAAATTAATTTAAAAAATAAGTGAATGTATTTATCTTATGTGTATTTCTCATCTATGTTTCTGGATTTCTCATTCACATTCGTTCCCCATTATCCTGGATATATTCACATATTCGTGTTCTATGGATTTGTTGAAGACTTTCATATAAGGAAATTCCATGGGGTTTAAGTTGATGCTACGTTTCTCGTTATAAAAATGGTCCCTTTCCTGTAAAGAGATGTTACCTTTGCCATCACAGAGAATTAAACCGAGGAGATTTGGGTTTTAACACAATGTTTTGTAAGTTCCAATACTGTAAGATAGTACTTAATTCTGTTGTGGAGCTTGCTATCTCAAGTCAGTAGAATTTGTATTCCTGAATTGGAATCGTTAGTTCCCTGTGGCCATGGAAACACATCTTAGCTTCCATGAGGAACACATATCTTGACAAACTATTCTTTTTAGAGAGTAGCTTAATGGTGAAATTTATTATCCTATGAATTCATGAAGTCTATATGAACCAAAGGATGGTAGACTCATAGTTTTATACCCTCAACAGCAACAAAAATGGGTAAATGAACAGTTACTATTGATCACTTACTATAACCCAGCCATCAGGCCAAAGTGCTTTATTATTTTATTTGGTCATCATAGTGATCCTGTGCTAGATATTGTGATTATATCTCTATTGTGTACATGAGGAAGCTATAACATAAAGAAGTTAAGTGGCTTGTCATGGGCTGTACAGCTCCCAAGATGTGGAATGTGACCTTGATTTTCTCCTATCTGAATCTTGCAGGCTCATTATAGAATGGACTTTGTTACTCATGATGGCAGCATGTAAAAAATCTTGATGATCAAAGCTGGAGTTAGGGTCACTGGAATCTTACATACCAGGATCAGTGGGTGCCAGTGAGTTTGACCTCAAGAATCTGTCTATCTTAGTCACTTAAATCACCCTTGTTGCTTAAGAATTTACATCTCAATTCCTTATCCTGCCCATTAAGGGTTCCTTTAAAAATGTTGATTCTCTTTAAGTGTGTTGTACAAAGGGTTTTGATTCAACTTGGCAGTTTATGAGTATTTTCACCAGTGTTACCTCTTCAATCTTTCTCCCTTGTCTCTTCCAACCCCACCCATCCCCTCTGGTTCCTGCTTCCATGTTCATATATGCTCATTGAATACTAGGATTGTATTTGCTCATCTTTCCAGCTAACCATTCTATGTGCTGACCAAAAACTGCAGTTTGGCTTTCCCTCACAGGACTCCACAATACACATCAGGTTCTCTGGGTTAACCTACTTGATCCGGAAATACCGCATGCCTTTCCTTTTCTTGCTTGTGTTCAGCCTATTCTGTCTACTTAGAATGTCTTGATTGCTCCGTGTCACCTCTTCATCTGTCAGAATTCTTTTTTTTTTTTTTTTTTTTTTGGCCAGTCCTGGGCCTTGGACTCAGGGCCTGAGCACTGTCCCTGGCTTCTTCCCGCTCAAGGCTAGCACTCTGCCACTTGAGCCACAGCGCCGCTTCTGGCCGTTTTCTGTATATGTGGTGCTGGGGAATCGAACCTAGGGCCTCGTGTATCTGAGGCAGGCACTCTTGCCACTAGGCTATATCCCCAGCCCATCTGTCAGAATTCTTCATCCCCCTCATTATTGTGGTCAGATGTGACATGAGTATCAATTCCTTTTTCTTTTCTTACTGGCAAAAGTAAATTCTCTTCTTCATTTGATTCCTATATCATTTATAGTATTCACCAGTCAATGATAACCTATATATTTGTAGGATGTTTATGTATTTTTTGCTGTGTACACATATATTTCTTTTCTTTTTCTGGCTTTTTTAGATAATCCTGAGAGTTGGGGTCTAATTCATTTTTGTAGTCCCTGAAGGGTTTGTATGATTGCTTACCACAGCAGGTTGTCAAAGGAACATGGTAACACACCTCAATTCCATGTTTAGGTTTTCCT